>NC_091176.1:45557762-45600038 GCF_040958095.1 Procambarus clarkii | reverse complement strand
ACATTAAGGAAAAGGGGATGATAAACGTCAAAATATTGCTAAATTCGATGATTTTTCGTACGAAACAAAATCCAACAAAACCTGCTTAAAATGCAATATTATGCGAAATTCTGAGATTTGAAGAACAAATCACATATTGTGATACTACATGAAATAGTATCGAAATATTGGTAAAAACGAATATATATACGTAATATCAAACTACATGAAAAACATGAATAAAAGTCACTATTTTACCATATTAGAGGATTTTCACTTCGAATCATAGAGCGAGATTTCCTATTATTTAGATCCATGAAAAGGGATATGACAATGGTTTTTCCAATACAAATGATAAAATCAATGTGTTTTCATTAGATTAACTAAAATGTTCCTGATTTTCCGTTTATATTACCGATGGAAGATGTACACGTAAAACCGCTCTATTCCGGCTGAAACGTCGATATATGCAATAAAAACCGAACTTCTCCCCTTTTCAATATCTTACTCAGTAATTTTAACGAGAAACAAGTAAATGATTGAAAAGGGAGTATTAAAGGTTATTATCTAATGAATTATGAGTGTGCATCATATTTATCGTATATATATGAATTAATACCAATAAACTGAAAATTCACAAAAACGTAGAAAAACGGCAAAATATTGTCTAATTCGATGATATTTTGTTTAAATCACATTAAGGAAAAGGGGATGATAAACGTCAAAATATTGCTAAATTCGATGATTTTTCGTACGAAACAAAATGCAAGAAAACCTGCTTAAATGCAATATTATGCGAAATTCTGAGATTTGAAGGACAAATCACATATTGTGATACTACATGAAATAGTATCGAAATATTGGTAAAAACGAATATATATACGTAATATCAAACTACAATGAAAAACATGAAAAAATCACTATTTTACCATATTAGAGGATTTTCACTTCGAATCATAGAGCGAGATTTCGTATTATTTAGATCCAAGAAAAGACATATGACAATGTTGTTTCCAATACAAATGATAAAAATCAATGAGTTTTCATTTGAATAAACAAAAATGTACCTGATTTTCCGTTTATATTACCGATGGAAGATGTACAAGAAAACCGCTCTATTCCGGCTGAAACGTCGATATATGCAATAAAAACCGAACTTCTCCCCTTTTCAATATCTTACTCAGTATTTAAACGAGAAACAAATAAATAAGTAGATAAATATTAGTAAAAGTAAGTATTAAAGGTTATTATCTAATGAATTATGTGTGTGCATCATATTTATCGTATATATATGAATTAATACCAATAAACTGAAAATTCACAAAAACGTAAAAAAACGGCAAAATATTGTCTAATTCGATGATACTTTGTTTAAATCACATTAAGGAAAAGGGGATGATAAACGTCAAAATATTGCTAAATTCGATGATTTTTCGTACGAAACAAAATGCAAGAAAACCTGCTTAAAATGCAATATTATGCGAAATTCTGAGATTTGAAGGCCAAATCACATATTGTGATAATACATGAAATAGTATCGAAATATTGGTAAAAACGAATATATATACTTAATATCAAACTACATGAAAAACGTGAAAAAAGTCACTATTTTACCATATTTGAGGATTTTAACTTCGAATCATAGAGTGAGATTTCGTATTATTTAGATCCAAGAAAAGACGTATGACAATGTTGTTTCCAATACAAGTTGTTTCCAATGATAAAAATCAATGAGTTTTCATTTGAATAAACAAAAATGTACCTGATTTTCCGTTTATATTACCAATGGAAGATGTACAAGAAAACCGCTCTAATCCGGCTGAAACGTCGATATATGCAATAAAAACCGAACTTCTCCCCTTTTCAATATCTTACTCAGTATTTAAACGAGAAACAAATAAATGATTGAAAAGGGAGTATTAATGGTTATAATCTAATGAATTATGTGTGTGCATCATATTTATCGTATATATATGAATTAATACCAATAAACTGAAAATTCACAAAAACGTAGAAAAACGGCAAAATATTGTATAATTCGATGATATTTTGTTTAAATCACATTAAGGAAAAGGGGATGATAAACGTCAAAATATTGCTAAATTCGATGATTTTTCGTACGAAACAAAATCCAAGAAAACCTGCTTAAAATGCAATATTATGCGAAATTCTGAGATTTGAAGAACAAATCACATATTGTGATACTACATGAAATAGTATCGAAATATTGGTAAAAACGAATATATATACGTAATATCAAACTACATGAAAAACATGAAAAAAATCACTATTTTACCATATTAGAGGATTTTCACTTCGAATCATAGAGCGAGATTTCCTATTATTTAGATCCATGAAAAGGGATATGACAATGGTTTTTCCAATACAAATGATAAAAATCAATGTGTTTTCATTAGATTAACTAAAATGTTCCTGATTTTCCGTTTATATTACCGATGGAAGATGTACACGTAAAACCGCTCTATTCCGGCTGAAACGTCGATATATGCAATAAAAACCGAACTTCTCCCCTTTTCAATATCTTACTCAGAATTTTAACGAGAAACATGTAAATGATTGAAAAGGGAGTATTAAAGGTTATTATTTAATGAATTATGAGTGTGCATCATATTTATCGTATATATATGAATTAATACCAATAAACTGAAAATTCACAAAAACGTAGAAAAACGGCAAAATATTGTCTAATTCGATGATATTTTGTTTAAATCACATTAAGGAAAAGGGGATGATAAACGTCAAAATACTGCTAAATTCGGTGATTTTTCGTACGAAACAAAATGCAAGAAAACCTGCTTGAAATGCAATATTATGCGAAATTCTGAGATTTGAAGGCCAAATCACATATTGTGATACTACATGAAATACTATCGAAATATTGGTAAAAACGAATATATATACGTAATATCAAACTACAAGAAAAACATGAAAAAATCACTATTTTACCATATTAGAGGATTTTCACTTCGAATCATAGAGCGAGATTTCCTATTATTTAGATCCAAGAAAAGACATATGACAATGTTGTTTCCAATACAAATGATAAAAATCAATGAGTTTTCATTTGAATAAACAAAAATGTACCTGATTTTCCGTTTATATTACCGATGAAAGATGTACAAGAAAACCGCTCTATTCCGGCTGAAACGTCGATATATGCAATAAAAACCGAACTTCTCCCCTTTTCAATATCTTACTCAGTATTTAAACGAGAAACAAATAAATGATGGAAAAGGGAGTATTAAAGGTTATAATCTAATGAATTATGTGTGTGCATCATATATATCGTATATATATGAATTAATACCAATAAACTGAAAATTCACAAAAACGTAGAAAAACGGCAAAATATTGTATAATTCGATGATATTTTGTTTAAATCACATTAAGGAAAAGGGGATGATAAACGTCAAAATATTGCTAAATTCGATGATTTTTCGTACGAAACAAAATGCAAGAAAACCTGCTTGAAATGCAATATTATGCGAAATTCTGAGATTTGAAGGCCAAATCACATATTGTGATAATACATGAAATAGTATCGAAATATTGGTAAAAACGAACATATATACGTAATATCAAACTACATGAAAAACGTGAAAAAAGTCACTATTTTACCATATTTGAGGATTTTAACTTCGAATCATAGAGTGAGATTTCGTATTATTTAGATCCAAGAAAAGACATATGACAATGTTGTTTCCAATACAAATGATAAAAATCAATGTGTTTTCATTAGATTTACTAAAATGTTAATGATTTTCCGTTTATATTACCGATGGAAGATGTACTAGAAAACCGCTCTATTCCGGCTGAAACGTCGATATATGCAATAAAAACCGAACTTCTCCCCTTTTCAATATCTTTCTCAGTATTTTAACGATAAACAAATAAATGATTGAAAAGGAAGTATTAAAGGTTATTATCTAATGAATTCTGTGTGTGCATCATATTTATCGTATATATATGAATTAATACCAATGAACTGAAAATTCACAAAAACGTAGAAAAACGGCAAAATATTGTCTAATTCGATGATATTTTGTTTAAATCACATTAAGGAAAAGGGGATGATAAACGTCAAAATATTGCTAAATTCGATGATTTTTCGTACGAAACAAAATGCAAGAAAACCTGCTTAAAATGCAATATTATGCGAAATTCTGAGATTTGAAGGCCAAATCACATATTGTGATAATACATGAAATAGTATCGAAATATTTGTAAAAACGAATATATATACTTAATATCAAACTACATGAAAAACGTGAAAAAAGTCACTATTTTACCATATTTGAGGATTTTAACTTCGAATCATAGAGCGAGGTTTCGTATTATTTAGATCCAAGAAAAGACATATGACAATGTTTTTTCCAATGCAAATGATAAGAATCAATGTGTTTTCATTAGAATTAACTAAAATGTTCCTCATTTTCCGTTTATTTTACCGATGGAAGATGTACACGTAAAACCGCTCTATTCCGGCTGAAACGTCGATATATGCAATAAAAACCGAACTTCTCCCCTTTTCAATATCTTACTCAGTATTTTAACGAGAAACAAGTAAATGATTGAAAAGGGAGTATTAAAGGTTATTATCTAATGAATTATGAGTGTGCATCATATATATCGTATATATATGAATTAATACCAATAAACTGAAAATTCACAAAACGTAGAAAAACGGCAAAATATTGTCTAATTCGATGATATTTTGTTTAAATCACATTAAGGAAAAGGGGATGATAAACGTCAAAATATTGCTAAATTCGATGATTTTTCGTACGAAACAAAATCCAACAAAACCTGCTTAAAATGCAATATTATGCGAAATTCTGAGATTTGAAGAACAAATCACATATTGTGATACTACATGAAATAGTATCGAAATATTGGTAAAAACGAATATATATACGTAATATCAAACTACATGAAAAACATGAATAAAATCACTATTTTACCATATTAGAGGATTTTCACTTTGAATCATAGAGCGAGATTTCCTATTATTTAGATCCATGAAAAGGGATATGACAATGGTTTTTCCAATACAAATGATAAAAATCAATGTGTTTTCATTAGATTAACTAAAATGTTCCTGATTTTCCGTTTATATTACCGATGGAAGATGTACACGTAAAACCGCTCTATTCCGGCTGAAACGTCGATATATGCAATAAAAACCGAACTTCTCCCCTTTTCAATATCTTACTCAGTAATTTTAACGAGAAACATGTAAATGATTGAAAAGGGAGTATTAAAGGTTATTATCTAATGAATTATGAGTGTGCATCATATTTATCGTATATATATGAATTAATACCAATAAACTGAAAATTCACAAAAACGTAGAAAAACGGCAAAATATTGTCTAATTCGATGATATTTTGTTTAAATCACATTAAGGAAAAGGGGATGATAAACGTCAAAATACTGCTAAATTCGGTGATTTTTCGTACGTAACAAAATGCAAGAAAACCTGCTTGAAATGCAATATTATGCGAAATTCTGAGATTTGAAGGCCAAATCACATATTGTGATACTACATGAAATACTATCGAAATATTGGTAAAAACGAATATATATACGTAATATCAAACTACAAGAAAAACATGAAAAAATCACTATTTTACCATATTAGAGGATTTTCACTTCGAATCATAGAGCGAGATTTCGTATTATTTAGATCCAAGAAAAGACATATGACAATGTTGTTTCCAATACAAATGATAAAAATCAATGAGTTTTCATTTGAATAAACAAAAATGTACCTGATTTTCCGTTTATATTACCGATGGAAGATGTACAAGAAAACCGCTCTATTCCGGCTGAAACGTCGATATATGCAATAAAAACCGAACTTCTCCCCTTTTCAATATCTTACTCAGTATTTAAACGAGAAACAAATAAATAAGTAGATAAATATTAGTAAAAGTAAGTATTAAAGGTTATTATCTAATGAATTATGTGTGTGCATCATATTTATCGTATATATATGAATTAATACCAATAAACTGAAAATTCACAAAAACGTAAAAAAACGGCAAAATATTGTCTAATTCGATGATACTTTGTTTAAATCACATTAAGGAAAAGGGGATGATAAACGTCAAAATATTGCTAAATTCGATGATTTTTCGTACGAAACAAAATGCAAGAAAACCTGCTTAAAATGCAATATTATGCGAAATTCTGAGATTTGAAGGCCAAATCACATATTGTGATAATACATGAAATAGTATCGAAATATTGGTAAAAACGAATATATATACTTAATATCAAACTACATGAAAAACGTGAAAAAAGTCACTATTTTACCATATTTGAGGATTTTAACTTCGAATCATAGAGTGAGATTTCGTATTATTTAGATCCAAGAAAAGACGTATGACAATGTTGTTTCCAATACAAGTTGTTTCCAATGATAAAAATCAATGAGTTTTCATTTGAATAAACAAAAATGTACCTGATTTTCCGTTTATATTACCAATGGAAGATGTACAAGAAAACCGCTCTAATCCGGCTGAAACGTCGATATATGCAATAAAAACCGAACTTCTCCCCTTTTCAATATCTTACTCAGTATTTAAACGAGAAACAAATAAATGATTGAAAAGGGAGTATTAATGGTTATAATCTAATGAATTATGTGTGTGCATCATATTTATCGTATATATATGAATTAATACCAATAAACTGAAAATTCACAAAAACGTAGAAAAACGGCAAAATATTGTATAATTCGATGATATTTTGTTTAAATCACATTAAGGAAAAGGGGATGATAAACGTCAAAATATTGCTAAATTCGATGATTTTTCGTACGAAACAAAATCCAAGAAAACCTGCTTAAAATGCAATATTATGCGAAATTCTGAGATTTGAAGAACAAATCACATATTGTGATACTACATGAAATAGTATCGAAATATTGGTAAAAACGAATATATATACGTAATATCAAACTACATGAAAAACATGAAAAAAATCACTATTTTACCATATTAGAGGATTTTCACTTCGAATCATAGAGCGAGATTTCCTATTATTTAGATCCATGAAAAGGGATATGACAATGGTTTTTCCAATACAAATGATAAAAATCAATGTGTTTTCATTAGATTAACTAAAATGTTCCTGATTTTCCGTTTATATTACCGATGGAAGATGTACACGTAAAACCGCTCTATTCCGGCTGAAACGTCGATATATGCAATAAAAACCGAACTTCTCCCCTTTTCAATATCTTACTCAGAATTTTAACGAGAAACATGTAAATGATTGAAAAGGGAGTATTAAAGGTTATTATTTAATGAATTATGAGTGTGCATCATATTTATCGTATATATATGAATTAATACCAATAAACTGAAAATTCACAAAAACGTAGAAAAACGGCAAAATATTGTCTAATTCGATGATATTTTGTTTAAATCACATTAAGGAAAAGGGGATGATAAACGTCAAAATACTGCTAAATTCGGTGATTTTTCGTACGAAACAAAATGCAAGAAAACCTGCTTGAAATGCAATATTATGCGAAATTCTGAGATTTGAAGGCCAAATCACATATTGTGATACTACATGAAATACTATCGAAATATTGGTAAAAACGAATATATATACGTAATATCAAACTACAAGAAAAACATGAAAAAATCACTATTTTACCATATTAGAGGATTTTCACTTCGAATCATAGAGCGAGATTTCCTATTATTTAGATCCAAGAAAAGACATATGACAATGTTGTTTCCAATACAAATGATAAAAATCAATGAGTTTTCATTTGAATAAACAAAAATGTACCTGATTTTCCGTTTATATTACCGATGAAAGATGTACAAGAAAACCGCTCTATTCCGGCTGAAACGTCGATATATGCAATAAAAACCGAACTTCTCCCCTTTTCAATATCTTACTCAGTATTTAAACGAGAAACAAATAAATGATGGAAAAGGGAGTATTAAAGGTTATAATCTAATGAATTATGTGTGTGCATCATATATATCGTATATATATGAATTAATACCAATAAACTGAAAATTCACAAAAACGTAGAAAAACGGCAAAATATTGTATAATTCGATGATATTTTGTTTAAATCACATTAAGGAAAAGGGGATGATAAACGTCAAAATATTGCTAAATTCGATGATTTTTCGTACGAAACAAAATGCAAGAAAACCTGCTTGAAATGCAATATTATGCGAAATTCTGAGATTTGAAGGCCAAATCACATATTGTGATAATACATGAAATAGTATCGAAATATTGGTAAAAACGAACATATATACGTAATATCAAACTACATGAAAAACGTGAAAAAAGTCACTATTTTACCATATTTGAGGATTTTAACTTCGAATCATAGAGTGAGATTTCGTATTATTTAGATCCAAGAAAAGACATATGACAATGTTGTTTCCAATACAAATGATAAAAATCAATGTGTTTTCATTAGATTTACTAAAATGTTAATGATTTTCCGTTTATATTACCGATGGAAGATGTACTAGAAAACCGCTCTATTCCGGCTGAAACGTCGATATATGCAATAAAAACCGAACTTCTCCCCTTTTCAATATCTTTCTCAGTATTTTAACGATAAACAAATAAATGATTGAAAAGGAAGTATTAAAGGTTATTATCTAATGAATTCTGTGTGTGCATCATATTTATCGTATATATATGAATTAATACCAATGAACTGAAAATTCACAAAAACGTAGAAAAACGGCAAAATATTGTCTAATTCGATGATATTTTGTTTAAATCACATTAAGGAAAAGGGGATGATAAACGTCAAAATATTGCTAAATTCGATGATTTTTCGTACGAAACAAAATGCAAGAAAACCTGCTTAAAATGCAATATTATGCGAAATTCTGAGATTTGAAGGCCAAATCACATATTGTGATAATACATGAAATAGTATCGAAATATTTGTAAAAACGAATATATATACTTAATATCAAACTACATGAAAAACGTGAAAAAAGTCACTATTTTACCATATTTGAGGATTTTAACTTCGAATCATAGAGCGAGGTTTCGTATTATTTAGATCCAAGAAAAGACATATGACAATGTTTTTTCCAATGCAAATGATAAGAATCAATGTGTTTTCATTAGAATTAACTAAAATGTTCCTCATTTTCCGTTTATTTTACCGATGGAAGATGTACACGTAAAACCGCTCTATTCCGGCTGAAACGTCGATATATGCAATAAAAACCGAACTTCTCCCCTTTTCAATATCTTACTCAGTATTTTAACGAGAAACAAGTAAATGATTGAAAAGGGAGTAATAAAGGTTATTATCTAATGAATTATGAGTGTGCATCATATTTATCGTATATATATGAATTAATACCAATAAACTGAAAATTCACAAAAACGTAGAAAAACGGCAAAATATTGTCTAATTCGATGATATTTTGTTTAAATCACATTAAGGAAAAGGGGATGATAAACGTCAAATTATTGCTAAATTCGGTGATTTTTCGTACGAAACAAAATGCAAGAAAACCTGCTTAAAATGCAATATTATGCGAAATTCTGAGATTTGAAGGCCAAATCACATATTGTGATAATACATGAAATAGTATCGAAATATTTGTAAAAACGAATATATATACTTAATATCAAACTACATGAAAAACGTGAAAAAAGTCACTATTTTACCATATTTGAGGATTTTAACTTCGAATCATAGAGCGAGGTTTCGTATTATTTAGATCCAAGAAAAGACATATGACAATGTTGTTTCCAATGCAAATGATAAGAATCAATGTGTTTTCATTAGAATTAACTAAAATGTTCCTCATTTTCCGTTTATATTACCGATGGAAGATGTACACTAAAACCGCTCTATTCCGGCTGAAACGTCGATATATGCAATAAAAACCGAACTTCTCCCCTTTTCAATATCTTACTCAGTATTTAAACGAGAAACAAATAAATAAGTAAAGTATTAGTAAAAGTAAGTATTAAAGGTTATTATCTAATGAATTATGTGTGTGCATCATATTTATTGTATATATATGAATTAATACCAATAAACTGAAAATTCACAAAAACGTAGAAAAACGGCAAAATATTGTCTAATTCGATGATACTTTGTTTAAATCACATTAAGGAAAAGGGGATGATAAACGTCAAAATATTGCTAAATTCGATGATTTTTCGTACGAAACAAAATGCAAGAAAACCTGCTTAAAATGCAATATTATGCGAAATTCTGAGATTTGAAGGCCAAATCACATATTGTGATAATACATGAAATAGTATCGAAATATTGGTAAAAACGAATATATATACTTAATATCAAACTACATGAAAAACGTGAAAAAAGTCACTATTTTACCATATTTGAGGATTTTAACTTCGAATCATAGAGTGAGATTTCGTATTATTTAGATCCAAGAAAAGACGTATGACAATGTTGTTTCCAACACAAGTTGTTTCCAATGATAAAAATCAATGAGTTTTCATTTGAATAAACAAAAATGTACCTGATTTTCCGTTTATATTACCAATGGAAGATGTACAAGAAAACCGCTCTAATCCGGCTGAAACGTCGATATATGCAATAAAAACCGAACTTCTCCCCTTTTCAATATCTTACTCAGTATTTAAACGAGAAACAAATAAATGATTGAAAAGGGAGTATTAATGGTTATAATCTAATGAATTATGTGTGTGCATCATATTTATCGTATATATGAATTAATACCAATAAACTGAAAATTCACAAAAACGTAGAAAAACGGCAAAATATTGTATAATTCGATGATATTTTGTTTAAATCACATTAAGGAAAAGGGGATGATAAACGTCAAAATATTGCTAAATTCGATGATTTTTCGTACGAAACAAAATCCAACAAAACCTGCTTAAAATGCAATATTATGCGAAATTCTGAGATTTGAAGAACAAATCACATATTGTGATACTACATGAAATAGTATCGAAATATTGGTAAAAACGAATATATATACGTAATATCAAACTACATGAAAAACATGAAAAAAATCACTATTTTACCATATTAGAGGATTTTCACTTTGAATCATAGAGCGAGATTTCCTATTATTTAGATCCATGAAAAGGGATATGACAATGGTTTTTCCAATACAAATGATAAAAATCAATGTGTTTTCATTAGATTAACTAAAATGTTCCTGATTTTCCGTTTATATTACCGATGGAAGATGTACACGTAAAACCGCTCTATTCCGGCTGAAACGTCGATATATGCAATAAAAACCGAACTTCTCCCCTTTTCAATATCTTACTCAGAATTTTAACGAGAAACATGTAAATGATTGAAAAGGGAGTATTAAAGGTTATTATCTAATGAATTATGAGTGTGCATCATATTTATCGTATATATATGAATTAATACCAATAAACTGAAAATTCACAAAACGTAGAAAAACGGCAAAATATTGTCTAATTCGATGATATTTTGTTTAAATCACATTAAGGAAAAGGGGATGATAAACGTCAAAATATTGCTAAATTCGATGATTTTTCGTACGAAACAAAATCCAACAAAACCTGCTTAAAATGCAATATTATGCGAAATTCTGAGATTTGAAGAACAAATCACATATTGTGATACTACATGAAATAGTATCGAAATATTGGTAAAAACGAATATATATACGTAATATCAAACTACATGAAAAACATGAAAAAAATCACTATTTTACCATATTAGAGGATTTTCACTTTGAATCATAGAGCGAGATTTCCTATTATTTAGATCCATGAAAAGGGATATGACAATGGTTTTTCCAATACAAATGATAAAAATCAATGTGTTTTCATTAGATTAACTAAAATGTTCCTGATTTTCCGTTTATATTACCGATGGAAGATGTACACGTAAAACCGCTCTATTCCGGCTGAAACGTCGATATATGCAATAAAAACCGAACTTCTCCCCTTTTCAATATCTTACTCAGAATTTTAACGAGAAACATGTAAATGATTGAAAAGGGAGTATTAAAGGTTATTATCTAATGAATTATGAGTGTGCATCATATTTATCGTATATATATGAATTAATACCAATAAACTGAAAATTCACAAAAACGTAGAAAAACGGCAAAATATTGTCTAATTCGATGATATTTTGTTTAAATCACATTAAGGAAAAGGGGATGATAAACGTCAAAATACTGCTAAATTCGGTGATTTTTCGTACGAAACAAAATGCAAGAAAACCTGCTTGAAATGCAATATTATGCGAAATTCTGAGATTTGAAGGCCAAATCACATATTGTGATACTACATGAAATACTATCGAAATATTGGTAAAAACGAATATATATACGTAATATCAAACTACAAGAAAAACATGAAAAAATCACTATTTTACCATATTAGAGGATTTTCACTTCGAATCATAGAGCGAGATTTCCTATTATTTAGATCCAAGAAAAGACATATGACAATGTTGTTTCCAATACAAATGATAAAAATCAATGAGTTTTCATTTGAATAAACAAAAATGTACCTGATTTTCCGTTTATATTACCGATGGAAGATGTACAAGAAAACCGCTCTATTCCGGCTGAAACGTCGATATATGCAATAAAAACCGAACTTCTCCCCTTTTCAATATCTTACTCAGTATTTAAACGAGAAACAAATAAATGATGGAAAAGGGAGTATTAAAGGTTATAATCTAATGAATCATGTGTGTGCATCATATATATCGTATATATATGAATTAATACCAATAAACTGAAAATTCACAAAAACGTAGAAAAACGGCAAAATATTGTATAATTCGATGGTATTTTGTTTAAGTCACATTAAGGAAAAGGGGATGATAAACGTCAAAATATTGCTAAATTCGATTATTTTTCGTACGAAACAAAATGCAAGAAAACCTGCTTGAAATGCAATATTATGCGAAATTCTGAGATTTGAAGGCCAAATCACATATTGTGATAATACATGAAATAGTATCGAAATATTGGTAAAAACGAACATATATACGTAATATCAAACTACATGAAAAACGTGAAAAAAGTCACTATTTTACCATATTTGAGGATTTTAACTTCGAATCATAGAGTGAGATTTCGTATTATTTAGATCCAAGAAAAGACATATGACAATGTTGTTTCCAATACAAATGATAAAAATCAATGTGTTTTCATTAGATTTACTAAAATGTTCCTGATTTTCCGTTTATATTACCGATGGAAGATGTACTAGAAAACCGCTCTATTCCGGCTGAAACGTCGATATATGCAATAAAAACCGAACTTCTCCCCTTTTCAATATCTTTCTCAGTATTTTAACGATAAACAAATAAATGATTGAAAAGGAAGTATTAAAGGTTATTATCTAATGAATTCTGTGTGTGCATCATATTTATCGTATACATATGAATTAATACCAATGAACTGAAAATTCACAAAAACGTAGAAAAACGGCAAAATATTGTCTAATTCGATGATATTTTGTTTAAATCACATTAAGGAAAAGGGGATGATAAACGTCAAAATATTGCTAAATTCGATGATTTTTCGTACGAAACAAAATGCAAGAAAACCTGCTTAAAATGCAATATTATGCGAAATTCTGAGATTTGAAGGCCAAATCACATATTGTGATAATACATGAAATAGTATCGAAATATTTGTAAAAACGAATATATATACTTAATATCAAACTACATGAAAAACGTGAAAAAAGTCACTATTTTACCATATTTGAGGATTTTAACTTCGAATCATAGAGCGAGGTTTCGTATTATTTAGATCCAAGAAAAGACATATGACAATGTTGTTTCCAATGCAAATGATAAGAATCAATGTGTTTTCATTAGAATTAACTAAAATGTTCCTCTTTTTCCGTTTATATTACCGATGGAAGATGTACACTAAAACCGCTCTATTCCGGCTGAAACGTCGATATATGCAATAAAAACCGAACTTCTCCCCTTTTCAATATCTTACTCAGTATTTAAACGAGAAACAAATAAATAAGTAAAGTATTAGTAAAAGTAAGTATTAAAGGTTATTATCTAATGAATTATGTGTGTGCATCATATTTATCGTATATATATGAATTAATACCAATAAACTGAAAATTCACAAAAACGTAGAAAAACGGCAAAATATTGTCTAATTCGATGATACTTTGTTTAAATCACATTAAGGAAAAAGGGATGATAAACGTCAAAATATTGCTAAATTCGATGATTTTTCGTACGAAACAAAATGCAAGAAAACCTGCTTAAAATGCAATATTATGCGAAATTCTGAGATTTGAAGGCCAAATCACATATTGTGATAATACATGAAATAGTATCGAAATATAGGTAAAAACGAATATATATACTTAATATCAAACTACATGAAAAACGTGAAAAAAGTCACTATTTTACCATATTTGAGGATTTTAACTTCGAATCATAGAGTGAGATTTCGTATTATTTAGATCCAAGAAAAGACGTATGACAATGTTGTTTCCAATACAAGTTGTTTCCAATGATAAAAATCAATGAGTTTTCATTTGAATAAACAAAAATGTACCTGATTTTCCGTTTATATTACCAATGGAAGATGTACAAGAAAACCGCTCTAATCCGGCTGAAACGTCGATATATGCAATAAAAACCGAACTTCTCCCCTTTTCAATATCTTACTCAGTATTTAAACGAGAAACAAATAAATGATTGAAAAGGGAGTATTAATGGTTATAATCTAATGAATTATGTGTGTGCATCATATTTATCGTATATATATGAATTAATACCAATAAACTGAAAATTCACAAAAACGTAGAAAAACGGCAAAATATTGTATAATTCGATGATATTTTGTTTAAATCACATTAAGGAAAAGGGGATGATAAACGTCAAAATATTGCTAAATTCGATGATTTTTCGTACGAAACAAAATCCAAGAAAACCTGCTTAAAATGCAATATTATGCGAAATTCTGAGATTTGAAGAACAAATCACATATTGTGATACTACATGAAATAGTATCGAAATATTGGTAAAAACGAATATATATACGTAATATCAAACTACATGAAAAACATGAAAAAAATCACTATTTTACCATATTAGAGGATTTTCACTTCGAATCATAGAGCGAGATTTCCTATTATTTAGATCCATGAAAAGGGATATGACAATGGTTTTTCCAATACAAATGATAAAAATCAATGTGTTTTCATTAGATTAACTAAAATGTTCCTGATTTTCCGTTTATATTACCGATGGAAGATGTACACGTAAAACCGCTCTATTCCGGCTGAAACGTCGATATATGCAATAAAAACCGAACTTCTCCCCTTTTCAATATCTTACTCAGAATTTTAACGAGAAACATGTAAATGATTGAAAAGGGAGTATTAAAGGTTATTATTTAATGAATTATGAGTGTGCATCATATTTATCGTATATATATGAATTAATACCAATAAACTGAAAATTCACAAAAACGTAGAAAAACGGCAAAATATTGTCTAATTCGATGATATTTTGTTTAAATCACATTAAGGAAAAGGGGATGATAAACGTCAAAATACTGCTAAATTCGGTGATTTTTCGTACGAAACAAAATGCAAGAAAACCTGCTTGAAATGCAATATTATGCGAAATTCTGAGATTTGAAGGCCAAATCACATATTGTGATACTACATGAAATACTATCGAAATATTGGTAAAAACGAATATATATACGTAATATCAAACTACAAGAAAAACATGAAAAAATCACTATTTTACCATATTAGAGGATTTTCACTTCGAATCATAGAGCGAGATTTCCTATTATTTAGATCCAAGAAAAGACATATGACAATGTTGTTTCCAATACAAATGATAAAAATCAATGAGTTTTCATTTGAATAAACAAAAATGTACCTGATTTTCCGTTTATATTACCGATGGAAGATGTACAAGAAAACCGCTCTATTCCGGCTGAAACGTCGATATATGCAATAAAAACCGAAATTCTCCCCTTTTCAATATCTTACTCAGTATTTAAACGAGAAACAAATAAATGATGGAAAAGGGAGTATTAAAGGTTATAATCTAATGAATTATGTGTGTGCATCATATATATCGTATATATATGAATTAATACCAATAAACTGAAAATTCACAAAAACGTAGAAAAACGGCAAAATATTGTATAATTCGATGATATTTTGTTTAAATCACATTAAGGAAAAGGGGATGATAAACGTCAAAATATTGCTAAATTCGATGATTTTTCGTACGAAACAAAATGCAAGAAAACCTGCTTGAAATGCAATATTATGCGAAATTCTGAGATTTGAAGGTCAAATCACATATTGTGATAATACATGAAATAGTATCGAAATATTGGTAAAAACGAACATATATACGTAATATCAAACTACATGAAAAACGTGAAAAAAGTCACTATTTTACCATATTTGAGGATTTTAACTTCGAATCATAGAGTGAGATTTCGTATTATTTAGATCCAAGAAAAGACATATGACAATGTTGTTTCCAATACAAATGATAAAAATCAATGTGTTTTCATTAGATTTACTAAAATGTTCCTGATTTTCCGTTTATATTACCGATGGAAGATGTACTAGAAAACCGCTCTATTCCGGCTGAAACGTCGATATATGCAATAAAAACCGAACTTCTCCCCTTTTCAATATCTTTCTCAGTATTTTAACGATAAACAAATAAATGATTGAAAAGGAAGTATTAAAGGTTATTATCTAATGAATTCTGTGTGTGCATCATATTTATCGTATATATATGAATTAATACCAATGAACTGAAAATTCACAAAAACGTAGAAAAACGGCAAAATATTGTCTAATTCGATGATATTTTGTTTAAATCACATTAAGGAAAAGGGGATGATAAACGTCAAAATATTGCTAAATTCGATGATTTTTCGTACGAAACAAAATGCAAGAAAACCTGCTTAAAATGCAATATTATGCGAAATTCTGAGATTTGAAGGCCAAATCACATATTGTGATAATACATGAAATAGTATCGAAATATTTGTAAAAACGAATATATATACTTAATATCAAACTACATGAAAAACGTGAAAAAGTCACTATTTTACCATATTTGAGGATTTTAACTTCGAATCATAGAGCGAGGTTTCGTATTATTTAGATCCAAGAAAAGACATATGACAATGTTGTTTCCAATGCAAATGATAAGAATCAATGTGTTTTCATTAGAATTAACTAAAATGTTCCTCATTTTCCGTTTATATTACCGATGGAAGATGTACACTAAAACCGCTCTATTCCGGCTGAAACGTCGATATATGCAATAAAAACCGAACTTCTTCCCTTTTCAATATCTTACTCAGTATTTAAACGAGAAACAAATAAATAAGTAAAGTATTAGTAAAAGTAAGTATTAAAGGTTATTATCTAATGAATTATGTGTGTGCATCATATTTATCGTATATATATGAATTAATACCAATAAACTGAAAATTCACAAAAACGTAGAAAAACGGCAAAATATTGTCTAATTCGATGATACTTTGTTTAAATCACATTAAGGAAAAGGGGATGATAAACGTCAAAATATTGCTAAATTCGATGATTTTTCGTACAAACAAAATGCAAGAAAACCTGCTTAAAATGCAAGATTATGCGAAATTCTGAGATTTGAAGGCCAAATCACATATTGTGATAATACATGAAATAGTATCGAAATATTGGTAAAAACGAATATATATACTTAATATCAAACTACATTAAAAACGTGAAAAAAGTCACTATTTTACCATATTTGAGGATTTTAACTTCGAATCATAGAGTGAGATTTCGTATTATTTAGATCCAAGAAAAGACGTATGACAATGTTGTTTCCAATACAAGTTGTTTCCAATGATAAAAATCAATGAGTTTTCATTTGAATAAACAAAAATGTACCTGATTTTCCGTTTATATTACCAATGGAAGATGTACAAGAAAACCGCTCTAATCCGGCTGAAACGTCGATATATGCAATAAAAACCGAACTTCTCCCCTTTTCAATATCTTACTCAGTATTTAAACGAGAAACAAATAAATGATTGAAAAGGGAGTATTAATGGTTATAATCTAATGAATTATGTGTGTGCATCATATTTATCGTATATATATGAATTAATACCAATAAACTGAAAATTCACAAAAACGTAGTAAAACGGCAAAATATTGTATAATTCGATGATATTTTGTTTAAATCACATTAAGGAAAAGGGGATGATAAACGTCAAAATATTGCTAAATTCGATGATTTTTCGTACGAAACAAAATCCAAGAAAACCTGCTTAAAATGCAATATTATGCGAAATTCTGAGATTTGAAGAACAAATCACATATTGTGATACTACATGAAATAGTATCGAAATATTGGTAAAAACGAACATATATACGTAATATCAAACTACATGAAAAACGTGAAAAAAGTCACTATTTTACCATATTTGAGGATTTTAACTTCGAATCATAGAGCAAGGTTTCGTATTATTTAGATCCAAGAAAAGACATATGACAATGTTGTTTCCAATGCAAATGATAAGAATCAATGTGTTTTCATTAGAATTAACTAAAATGTTCCTCATTTTCCGTTTATATTACCGATGGAAGATGTACAAGAAAACCGCTCTATTCCGGCTGAAACGTCGATATATGCAATAAAAACCGAACTTCTCCCCTTTTCAATATCTTACTCAGTATTTAAACGAGAAACAAATAAATAAGTAAAGTATTAGTAAAAGTAAGTATTAAAGGTAAGTATCTAATGAATTATGTGTGTGCATCATATTCATCGTATATATATGAATTAATACCAATAAACTGAAAATTCACAAAAACGTAGAAAAACGGCAAAATATTGTCTAATTCGATGATATTTTGTTTAAATCACATTAAGGAAAAGGGGATGATAAACGTCAAAATATTGCTAAATTCGATGATTTTTCGTACGAAACAAAATGCAAGAAAACCTGCTTAAAATGCAATATTATGCGAAATTCTGAGATTTGAAGGCCAAATCACATATTGTGATACTACATGAAATACTATCGAAATATTGGTAAAAACGAACATATATACGAAATATCAAACTACAAGAAAAACATGAAAAAAATCACTATTTTACCATATTAGAGGATTTTCACTTCGAATAATAGAGCGAGATTTCCTATTATTTAGATCCAAGAAAAGACATATGACAATGTTGTTTCCAATACAAATGATAAAAATCAATGAGTTTTCATTTGAATAAACAAAAATGTACCTGATTTTCCGTTTATATTACCGATGGAAGATGTACAAGAAAACCGCTCTATTCCGGCTGAAACGTCGATATATGCAATAAAAACCGAACTTCTCCCCTTTTCAATATCTTACTCAGTATTTAAACGAGAAATATTGCTAAATTCGATGATTTTTCGTACGAAACAAAATCCAAGAAAACCTGCTTAAAATGCAATATTATGCGAAATTCTGAGATTTGAAGAACAAATCACATATTGTGATACTACATGAAATAGTATCGAAATATTGGTAAAAACGAATATATATACGTAATATCAAACTACATGAAAAACCTGAAAAAAGTCACTATTTTACCAAATTTGAGGATTTTAACTTCGAATCATAGAGCAAGGTTTCGTATTATTTAGATCCAAGAAAAGACATATGACAATGTTGTTTCCAATGCAAATGATAAGAATCAATGTGTTTTCATTAGAATTAACTAAAATGTTCCTCATTTTCCGTTTATATTACCGATGGAAGATGTACAAGAAAACCGCTCTATTCCGGCTGAAACGTCGATATATGCAATAAAAACCGAACTTCTCCCCTTTTCAATATCTTACTCAGTATTTAAACGAGAAACAAATAAATAAGTAAAGTATTAGTAAAAGTAAGTATTAAAGGTAAGTATCTAATTGAATTATGTGTGTGCATCATATTCATCGTATATATATGAATTAATACCAATAAACTGAAAATTCACAAAAACGTAGAAAAACGGCAAAATATTGTCTAATTCGATGATATTTTGTTTAAATCACATTAAGGAAAAGGGGATGATAAACGTCAAAATATTGCTAAATTCGATGATTTTTCGTACGAAACAAAATGCAAGAAAACCTGCTTAAAATGCAATATTATGCGAAATTCTGAGATTTGAAGGCCATATCACATATTGTGATACTACATGAAATACTATCGAAATATTGGTAAAAACGAACATATATACGAAATATCAAACTACATGAAAAACATGAAAAAATCACTATTTTACCATATTAGAAGATTTTCACTTCGAATCATAGAGCGAGATTTCCTATTATTTAGATCCATGAAAAGGGATATGACAATGGTTTTTCCAATGCAAATGATAAGAATCAATGTGTTTTCATTAGATTAACTAAAATGTTCCTGATTTTCCGTTTATATTACCGATGGAAGATGTACACGTAAAACCGCTCTATTCCGGCTGAAACGTCGATATATGCAATAAAAACCGAACTTCTCCCCTTTTCAATATCTTACTCAGAATTTTAACGAGAAACATGTAAATGATTGAAAAGGGAGTATTAAAGGTTATTATCTAATGAATTATGAGTGTGCATCATATTTATCGTATATATATGAATTAATACCAATAAACTGAAAATTCACAAAAACGTAGAAAAACGGCAAAATATTGTCTAATTCGATGATATTTTGTTTAAATCACATTAAGGAAAAGGGGATGATAAACGTGAAAATACTGCTAAATTCGGTGATTTTTCGTACGAAACAAAATGCAAGAAAACCTGCTTGAAATGCAATATTATGCGAAATTCTGAGATTTGAAGGCCAAATCACATATTGTGATACTACATGAAATACTATCGAAATATTGGTAAAAACGAATATATATACGTAATATCAAACTACAAGAAAAACATGAAAAAATCACTATTTTACCATATTAGAGGATTTTCACTTCGAATCATAGAGCGAGATTTCCTATTATTTAGATCCAAGAAAAGACATATGACAATGTTGTTTCCAATACAAATAATAAAAATCAATGAGTTTTCATTTGAATAAACAAAAATGTACCTGATTTTCCGTTTATATTACCGATGGAAGATGTACAAGAAAACCGCTCTATTCCGGCTGAAACGTCGATATATGCAATAAAAACCGAACTTCTCCCCTTTTCAATATCTTACTCAGTATTTAAACGAGAAACAAATAAATGATGGAAAAGGGAGTATTAAAGGTTATAATCTAATGAATTATGTGTGTGCATCATATATATCGTATATATATGAATTAATACCAATAAACTGAAAATTCACAAAAACGTAGAAAAACGGCAAAATATTGTATAATTCGATGATATTTTGTTTAAATCACATTAAGGAAAAGGGGATGATAAACGTCAAAATATTGCTAAATTCGATGATTTTTCGTACGAAACAAAATCCAAGAAAACCTGCTTAAAATGCAATATTATGCGAAATTCTGAGATTTGAAGAACAAATCACATATTGTGATACTACATGAAATAGTATCGAAATATTGGTAAAAACGAATATATATACGTAATATCAAACTACATGAAAAACCTGAAAAAAGTCACTATTTTACCAAATTTGAGGATTTTAACTTCGAATCATAGAGCAAGGTTTCGTATTATTTAGATCCAAGAAAAGACATATGACAATGTTGTTTCCAATGCAAATGATAAGAATCAATGTGTTTTCATTAGAATTAACTAAAATGTTCCTCATTTTCCGTTTATATTACCGATGGAAGATGTACAAGAAAACCGCTCTATTCCGGCTGAAACGTCGATATATGCAATAAAAACCGAACTTCTCCCCTTTTCAATATCTTACTCAGTATTTAAACGAGAAACAAATAAATAAGTAAAGTATTAGTAAAAGTAAGTATTAAAGTTAAGTATCTAATGAATTATGTGTGTGCATCATATTCATCGTATATATATGAATTAATACCAATAAACTGAAAATTCACAAAAACGTAGAAAAACGGCAAAATATTGTCTAATTCGATGATATTTTGTTTAAATCACATTAAGGAAAAGGGGATGATAAACGTCAAAATATTGCTAAATTCGATGATTTTTCGTACGAAACAAAATGCAAGAAAACCTGCTTAAAATGCAATATTATGCGAAATTCTGAGATTTGAAGGCCAAATCACATATTGTGATACTACATGAAATACTATCGAAATATTGGTAAAAACGAACATATATACGAAATATCAAACTACAAGAAAAACATGAAAAAAATCACTATTTTACCATATTAGAGGATTTTCACTTCGAATAATAGAGCGAGATTTCCTATTATTTAGATCCAAGAAAAGACATATGACAATGTTGTTTCCAATACAAATGATAAAAATCAATGAGTTTTCATTTGAATAAACAAAAATGTACCTGATTTTCCGTTTATATTACCGATGGAAGATGTACAAGAAAACCGCTCTATTCCGGCTGAAACGTCGATATATGCAATAAAAACCGAACTTCTCCCCTTTTCAATATCTTACTCAGTATTTAAACGAGAAATATTGCTAAATTCGATGATTTTTCGTACATAACAAAATCCAAGAAAACCTGCTTAAAATGCAATATTATGCGAAATTCTGAGATTTGAAGAACAAATCACATATTGTGATACTACATGAAATAGTATCGAAATATTGGTAAAAACGAATATATATACGTAATATCAAACTACATGAAAAACCTGAAAAAAGTCACTATTTTACCAAATTTGAGGATTTTAACTTCGAATCATAGAGCAAGGTTTCGTATTATTTAGATCCAAGAAAAGACATATGACAATGTTGTTTCCAATGCAAATGATAAGAATCAATGTGTTTTCATTAGAATTAACTAAAATGTTCCTCATTTTCCGTTTATATTACCGATGGAAGATGTACAAGAAAACCGCTCTATTCCGGCTGAAACGTCGATATATGCAATAAAAACCGAACTTCTCCCCTTTTCAATATCTTACTCAGTATTTAAACGAGAAACAAATAAATAAGTAAAGTATTAGTAAAAGTAAGTATTAAAGGTAAGTATCTAATGAATTATGTGTGTGCATCATATTCATCGTATATATATGAATTAATACCAATAAACTGAAAATTCACAAAAACGTAGAAAAACGGCAAAATATTGTCTAATTCGATGATATTTTGTTTAAATCACATTAAGGAAAAGGGGATGATAAACGTCAAAATATTGCTAAATTCGATGATTTTTCGTACGAAACAAAATGCAAGAAAACCTGCTTAAAATACAATATTATGCGAAATTCTGAGATTTGAAGGCCAAATCACATATTGTGATAATACATGAAATAGTATCGAAATATTGGTAAAAACGAATATATATACTTAATATCAAACTACATGAAAAACGTGAAAAAGTCACTATTTTACCATATTTGAGGATTTTAACTTCGAATCATAGAGTGAGATTTCGTATTATTTAGATCCAAGAAAAGACGTATGACAATGTTGTTTCCAATACAAGTTGTTTCCAATGATAAAAATCAATGAGTTTTCATTTGAATAAACAAAAATGTACCTGATTTTCCGTTTATATTACCAATGGAAGATGTACAAGAAAACCGCTCTAATCCGGCTGAAACGTCGATATATGCAATAAAAACCGAACTTCTCCCCTTTTCAATATCTTACTCAGTATTTAAACGAGAAACAAATAAATGATTGAAAAGGGAATATTAATGGTTATAATCTAATGAATTATGTGTGTGCATCATATTTATCGTATATATATGAATTAATACCAATAAACTGAAAATTCACAAAAACGTAGAAAAACGGCAAAATATTGTCTAATTCGATGATATTTTGTTTAAATCACATTAAGGAAAAGGGGATGATAAACGTCAAAATATTGCTAAATTCGATGATTTTTCGTACGAAACAAAATGCAAGAAAACCTGCTTAAAATGCAATATTATGCGAAATTCTGAGATTTGAAGGCCAAATCACATATTGTGATACTACATGAAATACTATCGAAATATTGGTAAAAACGAACATATATACGAAATATCAAACTACAAGAAAAACATGAAAAAATCACTATTTTACCATATTTGAGGATTTTAACTTCGAATCATAGAGCGAGGTTTCGTATTATTTAGATCCAAGAAAAGACATATGACAATGTTGTTTCCAACGCAAATGATAAGAATCAATGTGTTTTCATTAGAATTAACTAAAATGTTCCTCATTTTCCGTTTATATTACCGATGGAAGATGTACACTAAAACCGCTCTATTCCGGCTGAAACGTCGATATATGCAATAAAAACCGAACTTCTCCCCTTTTCAATATCTTACTCAGTATTTAAACGAGAAACAAATAAATAAGTAAAGTATTAGTAAAAGTAAGTATTAAAGGTTATTATCTAATGAATTATGTGTGTGCATCATATTTATCGTATATATATGAATTAATACCAATAAACTGAAAATTCACAAAAACGTAGAAAAACGGCAAAATATTGTCTAATTCGATGATACTTTGTTTAAATCACATTAAGGAAAAGGGGATGATAAACGTCAAAATATTGCTAAATTCGATGATTTTTCGTACGAAACAAAATGCAAGAAAACCTGCTTAAAATGCAATATTATGCGAAATTCTGAGATTTGAAGGCCAAATCACATATTGTGATAATACATGAAATAGTATCGAAATATTGGTAAAAACGAATATATATACTTAATATCAAACTACATGAAAAACGTGAAAAAAGTCACTATTTTACCATATTTGAGGATTTTAACTTCGAATCATAGAGTGAGATTTCGTATTATTTAGATCCAAGAAAAGACGTATGACAATGTTGTTTCCAATACAAGTTGTTTCCAATGATAAAAATCAATGAGTTTTCATTTGAATAAACAAAAATGTACCTGATTTTCCGTTTATATTACCAATGGAAGATGTACAAGAAAACCGCTCTAATCCGGCTGAAACGTCGATATATGCAATAAAAACCGAACTTCTCCCCTTTTCAATATCTTACTCAGTATTTAAACGAGAAACAAATAAATGATTGAAAAGGGAATATTAATGGTTATAATCTAATGAATTATGTGTGTGCATCATATTTATCGTATATATATGAATTAATACCAATAAACTGAAAATTCACAAAAATGTAGAAAAACGGCAAAATATTGTATAATTCGATGATATTTTGTTTAAATCACATTAAGGAAAAGGGGATGATAAACGTCAAAATATTGCTAAATTCGATGATTTTTCGTACGAAACAAAATCCAACAAAACCTGCTTAAAATGCAATATTATGCGAAATTCTGAGATTTGAAGAACAAATCACATATTGTGATACTACATGAAATAGTATCGAAATATTGGTAAAAACGAATATATATACGTAATATCAAACTACATGAAAAACATGAAAAAAATCACTATTTTACCATATTAGAGGATTTTCACTTCGAATCATAGAGCGAGATTTCCTATTATTTAGATCCATGAAAAGGGATATGACAATGGTTTTTCCAATACAAATGTTAAAAATCAATGTGTTTTCATTAGATTAACTAAAATGTTCCTGATTTTCCGTTTATATTACCGATGGAAGATGTACACGTAAAACCGCTCTATTCCGGCTGAAACGTCGATATATGCAATAAAAACCGAACTTCTCCCCTTTTCAATATCTTACTCAGAATTTTAACGAGAAACATGTAAATGATTGAAAAGGGAGTATTAAAGGTTATTATCTAATGAATTATGAGTGTGCATCATATTTATCGTATATATATGAATTAATACCAATAAACTGAAAATTCACAAAAACGTAGAAAAACGGCAAAATATTGTCTAATTCGATGATATTTTGTTTATATCACATTAAGGAAAAGGGGATGATAAACGTCAAAATATTGCTAAATTCGATGATTTTTCGTACGAAACAAAATCCAAGAAAACCTGCTTAAAATGCAATATTATGCGAAATTCTGAGATTTGAAGAACAAATCACATATTGTGATACTACATGAAATAGTATCGAAATATTGGTAAAAACGAATATATATACGTAATATCAAACAACATGAAAAACCTGAAAAAAGTCACTATTTTTCCAAATTTGAGGATTTTAACTTCGAATCATAGAGCAAGGTTTCGTATTATTTAGATCCAAGAAAAGACATATGACAATGTTGTTTCCAATGCAAATGATAAGAATCAATGTGTTTTCATTAGAATTAACTAAAATGTTCCTCATTTTCCGTTTATATTACCGATGGAAGATGTACAAGAAAACCGCTCTATTCCGGCTGAAACGTCGATATATGCAATAAAAACCGAACTTCTCCCCTTTTCAATATCTTACTCAGTATTTAAACGAGAAACAAATAAATAAGTAAAGTATTAGTAAAAGTAAGTATTAAAGGTAAGTATCTAATGAATTATGTGTGTGCATCATATTCATCGTATATATATGAATTAATACCAATAAACTGAAAATTCACAAAAACGTAGAAAAACGGCAAAATATTGTCTAATTCGATGATATTTTGTTTAAATCACATTAAGGAAAAGGGGATGATAAACGTCAAAATATTGCTAAATTCGATGATTTTTCGTACGAAACAAAATGCAAGAAAACCTGCTTAAAATGCAATATTATGCGAAATTCTGAGATTTGAAGGCCAAATCACATATTGTGATACTACATGAAATACTATCGAAATATTGGTAAAAACGAACATATATACGAAATATCAAACTACAAGAAAAACATGAAAAAAATCACTATTTTACCATATTAGAGGATTTTCACTTCGAATAATAGAGCGAGATTTCCTATTATTTAGATCCAAGAAAAGACATATGACAATGTTGTTTCCAATACAAATGATAAAAATCAATGAGTTTTCATTTGAATAAACAAAAATGTACCTGATTTTCCGTTTATATTACCGATGGAAGATGTACAAGAAAACCGCTCTATTCCGGCTGAAACGTCGATATATGCAATAAAAACCGAACTTCTCCCCTTTTCAATATCTTACTCAGTATTTAAACGAGAAACAAATAAATAAGTAGATAAATATTAGTAAAAGTAAGTATTAAAGGTTATTATCTAATGAATTATGTGTGTGCATCATATTTATCGTATATATATGAATTAATACCAATAAACTGAAAATTCACAAAAACGTAAAAAAACGGCAAAATATTGTCTAATTCGATGATACTTTGTTTAAATCACATTAAGGAAAAGGGGATGATAAACGTCAAAATATTGCTAAATTCGATGATTTTTCGTACGAAACAAAATGCAAGAAAACCTGCTTAAAATGCAATATTATGCGAAATTCTGAGATTTGAAGGCCAAATCACATATTGTGATAATACATGAAATAGTATCGAAATATTGGTAAAAACGAACATATATACGTAATATCAAACTACATGAAAAACGTGAAAAAGGTCACTATTTTACCATATTTGAGGATTTTAACTTCGAATCATAGAGTGAGATTTCGTATTATTTAGATCCAAGAAAAGACATATGACAATGTTGTTTCCAATACAAATGATAAAAATCAATGTGTGTTCATTAGATTTACTAAAATGTTCCTGATTTTCCGTTTATATTACCGATGGAAGATGTACTAGAAAACCGCTCTATTCCGGCTGAAACGTCGATATATGCAATAAAAACCGAACTTCTCCCCTTTTCAATATCTTTCTCAGTATTTTAACGATAAACAAATAAATGATTGAAAAGGAAGTATTAAAGGTTATTATCTAATGAATTCTGTGTGTGCATCATATTTATCGTATATATATGAATTAATACCAATGAACTGAAAATTCACAAAAACGTAGAAAAACGGCAAAATATTGTCTAATTCGATGATATTTTGTTTAAATCACATTAAGGAAAAGGGGATGATAAACGTCAAAATATTGCTAAATTCGATGATTTTTCGTACGAAACAAAATGCAAGAAAACCTGCTTAAAATGCAATATTATGCGAAATTCTGAGATTTGAAGGCCAAATCACATATTGTGATAATACATGAAATAGTATCGAAATATTTGTAAAAACGAATATATATACTTAATATCAAACTACATGAAAAACGTGAAAAAAGTCACTATTTTACCATATTTGAGGATTTTAACTTCGAATCATAGAGCGAGGTTTCGTATTATTTAGATCCAAGAAAAGACATATGACAATGTTTTTTCCAATGCAAATGATAAGAATCAATGTGTTTTCATTAGAATTAACTAAAATGTTCCTCATTTTCCGTTTATTTTACCGATGGAAGATGTACACGTAAAACCGCTCTATTCCGGCTGAAACGTCGATATATGCAATAAAAACCGAACTTCTCCCCTTTTCAATATCTTACTCAGTATTTTAACGAGAAACAAGTAAATGATTGAAAAGGGAGTATTAAAGGTTATTATCTAATGAATTATGAGTGTGCATCATATATATCGTATATATATGAATTAATACCAATAAACTGAAAATTCACAAAACGTAGAAAAACGGCAAAATATTGTCTAATTCGATGATATTTTGTTTAAATCACATTAAGGAAAAGGGGATGATAAACGTCAAAATATTGCTAAATTCGATGATTTTTCGTACGAAACAAAATCCAACAAAACCTGCTTAAAATGCAATATTATGCGAAATTCTGAGATTTGAAGAACAAATCACATATTGTGATACTACATGAAATAGTATCGAAATATTGGTAAAAACGAATATATATACGTAATATCAAACTACATGAAAAACATGAATAAAATCACTATTTTACCATATTAGAGGATTTTCACTTTGAATCATAGAGCGAGATTTCCTATTATTTAGATCCATGAAAAGGGATATGACAATGGTTTTTCCAATACAAATGATAAAAATCAATGTGTTTTCATTAGATTAACTAAAATGTTCCTGATTTTCCGTTTATATTACCGATGGAAGATGTACACGTAAAACCGCTCTATTCCGGCTGAAACGTCGATATATGCAATAAAAACCGAACTTCTCCCCTTTTCAATATCTTACTCAGAATTTTAACGAGAAACATGTAAATGATTGAAAAGGGAGTATTAAAGGTTATTATCTAATGAATTATGAGTGTGCATCATATTTATCGTATATATATGAATTAATACCAATAAACTGAAAATTCACAAAAACGTAGAAAAACGGCAAAATATTGTCTAATTCGATGATATTTTGTTTAAATCACATTAAGGAAAAGGGGATGATAAACGTCAAAATACTGCTAAATTCGGTGATTTTTCGTACGTAACAAAATGCAAGAAAACCTGCTTGAAATGCAATATTATGCGAAATTCTGAGATTTGAAGGCCAAATCACATATTGTGATACTACATGAAATACTATCGAAATATTGGTAAAAACGAATATATATACGTAATATCAAACTACAAGAAAAACATGAAAAAATCACTATTTTACCATATTAGAGGATTTTCACTTCGAATCATAGAGCGAGATTTCGTATTATTTAGATCCAAGAAAAGACATATGACAATGTTGTTTCCAATACAAATGATAAAAATCAATGAGTTTTCATTTGAATAAACAAAAATGTACCTGATTTTCCGTTTATATTACCGATGGAAGATGTACAAGAAAACCGCTCTATTCCGGCTGAAACGTCGATATATGCAATAAAAACCGAACTTCTCCCCTTTTCAATATCTTACTCAGTATTTAAACGAGAAACAAATAAATAAGTAGATAAATATTAGTAAAAGTAAGTATTAAAGGTTATTATCTAATGAATTATGTGTGTGCATCATATTTATCGTATATATATGAATTAATACCAATAAACTGAAAATTCACAAAAACGTAAAAAAACGGCAAAATATTGTCTAATTCGATGATACTTTGTTTAAATCACATTAAGGAAAAGGGGATGATAAACGTCAAAATATTGCTAAATTCGATGATTTTTCGTACGAAACAAAATGCAAGAAAACCTGCTTAAAATGCAATATTATGCGAAATTCTGAGATTTGAAGGCCAAATCACATATTGTGATAATACATGAAATAGTATCGAAATATTGGTAAAAACGAATATATATACTTAATATCAAACTACATGAAAAACGTGAAAAAAGTCACTATTTTACCATATTTGAGGATTTTAACTTCGAATCATAGAGTGAGATTTCGTATTATTTAGATCCAAGAAAAGACGTATGACAATGTTGTTTCCAATACAAGTTGTTTCCAATGATAAAAATCAATGAGTTTTCATTTGAATAACAAAAATGTACCTGATTTTCCGTTTATATTACCAATGGAAGATGTACAAGAAAACCGCTCTAATCCGGCTGAAACGTCGATATATGCAATAAAAACCGAACTTCTCCCCTTTTCAATATCTTACTCAGTATTTAAACGAGAAACAAATAAATGATTGAAAAGGGAGTATTAATGGTTATAATCTAATGAATTATGTGTGTGCATCATATTTATCGTATATATATGAATTAATACCAATAAACTGAAAATTCACAAAAACGTAGAAAAACGGCAAAATATTGTATAATTCGATGATATTTTGTTTAAATCACATTAAGGAAAAGGGGATGATAAACGTCAAAATATTGCTAAATTCGATGATTTTTCGTACGAAACAAAATCCAAGAAAACCTGCTTAAAATGCAATATTATGCGAAATTCTGAGATTTGAAGAACAAATCACATATTGTGATACTACATGAAATAGTATCGAAATATTGGTAAAAACGAATATATATACGTAATATCAAACTACATGAAAAACATGAAAAAAATCACTATTTTACCATATTAGAGGATTTTCACTTCGAATCATAGAGCGAGATTTCCTATTATTTAGATCCATGAAAAGGGATATGACAATGGTTTTTCCAATACAAATGATAAAAATCAATGTGTTTTCATTAGATTAACTAAAATGTTCCTGATTTTCCGTTTATATTACCGATGGAAGATGTACACGTAAAACCGCTCTATTCCGGCTGAAACGTCGATATATGCAATAAAAACCGAACTTCTCCCCTTTTCAATATCTTACTCAGAATTTTAACGAGAAACATGTAAATGATTGAAAAGGGAGTATTAAAGGTTATTATTTAATGAATTATGAGTGTGCATCATATTTATCGTATATATATGAATTAATACCAATAAACTGAAAATTCACAAAAACGTAGAAAAACGGCAAAATATTGTCTAATTCGATGATATTTTGTTTAAATCACATTAAGGAAAAGGGGATGATAAACGTCAAAATACTGCTAAATTCGGTGATTTTTCGTACGAAACAAAATGCAAGAAAACCTGCTTGAAATGCAATATTATGCGAAATTCTGAGATTTGAAGGCCAAATCACATATTGTGATACTACATGAAATACTATCGAAATATTGGTAAAAACGAATATATATACGTAATATCAAACTACAAGAAAAACATGAAAAAATCACTATTTTACCATATTAGAGGATTTTCACTTCGAATCATAGAGCGAGATTTCCTATTATTTAGATCCAAGAAAAGACATATGACAATGTTGTTTCCAATACAAATGATAAAAATCAATGAGTTTTCATTTGAATAAACAAAAATGTACCTGATTTTCCGTTTATATTACCGATGAAAGATGTACAAGAAAACCGCTCTATTCCGGCTGAAACGTCGATATATGCAATAAAAACCGAACTTCTCCCCTTTTCAATATCTTACTCAGTATTTAAACGAGAAACAAATAAATGATGGAAAAGGGAGTATTAAAGGTTATAATCTAATGAATTATGTGTGTGCATCATATATATCGTATATATATGAATTAATACCAATAAACTGAAAATTCACAAAAACGTAGAAAAACGGCAAAATATTGTATAATTCGATGATATTTTGTTTAAATCACATTAAGGAAAAGGGGATGATAAACGTCAAAATATTGCTAAATTCGATGATTTTTCGTACGAAACAAAATGCAAGAAAACCTGCTTGAAATGCAATATTATGCGAAATTCTGAGATTTGAAGGCCAAATCACATATTGTGATAATACATGAAATAGTATCGAAATATTGGTAAAAACGAACATATATACGTAATATCAAACTACATGAAAAACGTGAAAAAAGTCACTATTTTACCATATTTGAGGATTTTAACTTCGAATCATAGAGTGAGATTTCGTATTATTTAGATCCAAGAAAAGACATATGACAATGTTGTTTCCAATACAAATGATAAAAATCAATGTGTTTTCATTAGATTTACTAAAATGTTAATGATTTTCCGTTTATATTACCGATGGAAGATGTACTAGAAAACCGCTCTATTCCGGCTGAAACGTCGATATATGCAATAAAAACCGAACTTCTCCCCTTTTCAATATCTTTCTCAGTATTTTAACGATAAACAAATAAATGATTGAAAAGGAAGTATTAAAGGTTATTATCTAATGAATTCTGTGTGTGCATCATATTTATCGTATATATATGAATTAATACCAATGAACTGAAAATTCACAAAAACGTAGAAAAACGGCAAAATATTGTCTAATTCGATGATATTTTGTTTAAATCACATTAAGGAAAAGGGGATGATAAACGTCAAAATATTGCTAAATTCGATGATTTTTCGTACGAAACAAAATGCAAGAAAACCTGCTTAAAATGCAATATTATGCGAAATTCTGAGATTTGAAGGCCAAATCACATATTGTGATAATACATGAAATAGTATCGAAATATTTGTAAAAACGAATATATATACTTAATATCAAACTACATGAAAAACGTGAAAAAAGTCACTATTTTACCATATTTGAGGATTTTAACTTCGAATCATAGAGCGAGGTTTCGTATTATTTAGATCCAAGAAAAGACATATGACAATGTTTTTTCCAATGCAAATGATAAGAATCAATGTGTTTTCATTAGAATTAACTAAAATGTTCCTCATTTTCCGTTTATTTTACCGATGGAAGATGTACACGTAAAACCGCTCTATTCCGGCTGAAACGTCGATATATGCAATAAAAACCGAACTTCTCCCCTTTTCAATATCTTACTCAGTATTTTAACGAGAAACAAGTAAATGATTGAAAAGGGAGTATTAAAGGTTATTATCTAATGAATTATGAGTGTGCATCATATATATCGTATATATATGAATTAATACCAATAAACTGAAAATTCACAAAACGTAGAAAAACGGCAAAATATTGTCTAATTCGATGATATTTTGTTTAAATCACATTAAGGAAAAGGGGATGATAAACGTCAAAATATTGCTAAATTCGATGATTTTTCGTACGAAACAAAATCCAACAAAACCTGCTTAAAATGCAATATTATGCGAAATTCTGAGATTTGAAGAACAAATCACATATTGTGATACTACATGAAATAGTATCGAAATATTGGTAAAAACGAATATATATACGTAATATCAAACTACATGAAAAACATGAATAAAATCACTATTTTACCATATTAGAGGATTTTCACTTTGAATCATAGAGCGAGATTTCCTATTATTTAGATCCATGAAAAGGGATATGACAATGGTTTTTCCAATACAAATGATAAAAATCAATGTGTTTTCATTAGATTAACTAAAATGTTCCTGATTTTCCGTTTATATTACCGATGGAAGATGTACACGTAAAACCGCTCTATTCCGGCTGAAACGTCGATATATGCAATAAAAACCGAACTTCTCCCCTTTTCAATATCTTACTCAGAATTTTAACGAGAAACATGTAAATGATTGAAAAGGGAGTATTAAAGGTTATTATCTAATGAATTATGAGTGTGCATCATATTTATCGTATATATATGAATTAATACCAATAAACTGAAAATTCACAAAAACGTAGAAAAACGGCAAAATATTGTCTAATTCGATGATATTTTGTTTAAATCACATTAAGGAAAAGGGGATGATAAACGTCAAAATACTGCTAAATTCGGTGATTTTTCGTACGTAACAAAATGCAAGAAAACCTGCTTGAAATGCAATATTATGCGAAATTCTGAGATTTGAAGGCCAAATCACATATTGTGATACTACATGAAATACTATCGAAATATTGGTAAAAACGAATATATATACGTAATATCAAACTACAAGAAAAACATGAAAAAATCACTATTTTACCATATTAGAGGATTTTCACTTCGAATCATAGAGCGAGATTTCGTATTATTTAGATCCAAGAAAAGATATATGACAATGTTGTTTCCAATACAAATGATAAAAATCAATGAGTTTTCATTTGAATAAACAAAAATGTACCTGATTTTCCGTTTATATTACCGATGGAAGATGTACAAGAAAACCGCTCTATTCCGGCTGAAACGTCGATATATGCAATAAAAACCGAACTTCTCCCCTTTTCAATATCTTACTCAGTATTTAAACGAGAAACAAATAAATAAGTAGATAAATATTAGTAAAAGTAAGTATTAAAGGTTATTATCTAATGAATTATGTGTGTGCATCATATTTATCGTATATATATGAATTAATACCAATAAACTGAAAATTCACAAAAACGTAAAAAAACGGCAAAATATTGTCTAATTCGATGATACTTTGTTTAAATCACATTAAGGAAAAGGGGATGATAAACGTCAAAATATTGCTAAATTCGATGATTTTTCGTACGAAACAAAATGCAAGAAAACCTGCTTAAAATGCAATATTATGCGAAATTCTGAGATTTGAAGGCCAAATCACATATTGTGATAATACATGAAATAGTATCGAAATATTGGTAAAAACGAATATATATACTTAATATCAAACTACATGAAAAACGTGAAAAAAGTCACTATTTTACCATATTTGAGGATTTTAACTTCGAATCATAGAGTGAGATTTCGTATTATTTAGATCCAAGAAAAGACGTATGACAATGTTGTTTCCAATACAAGTTGTTTCCAATGATAAAAATCAATGAGTTTTCATTTGAATAAACAAAAATGTACCTGATTTTCCGTTTATATTACCAATGGAAGATGTACAAGAAAACCGCTCTAATCCGGCTGAAACGTCGATATATGCAATAAAAACCGAACTTCTCCCCTTTTCAATATCTTACTCAGTATTTAAACGAGAAACAAATAAATGATTGAAAAGGGAGTATTAATGGTTATAATCTAATGAATTATGTGTGTGCATCATATTTATCGTATATATATGAATTAATACCAATAAACTGAAAATTCACAAAAACGTAGAAAAACGGCAAAATATTGTATAATTCGATGATATTTTGTTTAAATCACATTAAGGAAAAGGGGATGATAAACGTCAAAATATTGCTAAATTCGATGATTTTTCGTACGAAACAAAATCCAAGAAAACCTGCTTAAAATGCAATATTATGCGAAATTCTGAGATTTGAAGAACAAATCACATATTGTGATACTACATGAAATAGTATCGAAATATTGGTAAAAACGAATATATATACGTAATATCAAACTACATGAAAAACATGAAAAAAATCACTATTTTACCATATTAGAGGATTTTCACTTCGAATCATAGAGCGAGATTTCCTATTATTTAGATCCATGAAAAGGGATATGACAATGGTTTTTCCAATACAAATGATAAAAATCAATGTGTTTTCATTAGATTAACTAAAATGTTCCTGATTTTCCGTTTATATTACCGATGGAAGATGTACACGTAAAACCGCTCTATTCCGGCTGAAACGTCGATATATGCAATAAAAACCGAACTTCTCCCCTTTTCAATATCTTACTCAGAATTTTAACGAGAAACATGTAAATGATTGAAAAGGGAGTATTAAAGGTTATTATTTAATGAATTATGAGTGTGCATCATATTTATCGTATATATATGAATTAATACCAATAAACTGAAAATTCACAAAAACGTAGAAAAACGGCAAAATATTGTCTAATTCGATGATATTTTGTTTAAATCACATTAAGGAAAAGGGGATGATAAACGTCAAAATACTGCTAAATTCGGTGATTTTTCGTACGAAACAAAATGCAAGAAAACCTGCTTGAAATGCAATATTATGCGAAATTCTGAGATTTGAAGGCCAAATCACATATTGTGATACTACATGAAATACTATCGAAATATTGGTAAAAACGAATATATATACGTAATATCAAACTACAAGAAAAACATGAAAAAATCACTATTTTACCATATTAGAGGATTTTCACTTCGAATCATAGAGCGAGATTTCCTATTATTTAGATCCAAGAAAAGACATATGACAATGTTGTTTCCAATACAAATGATAAAAATCAATGAGTTTTCATTTGAATAAACAAAAATGTACCTGATTTTCCGTTTATATTACCGATGAAAGATGTACAAGAAAACCGCTCTATTCCGGCTGAAACGTCGATATATGCAATAAAAACCGAACTTCTCCCCTTTTCAATATCTTACTCAGTATTTAAACGAGAAACAAATAAATGATGGAAAAGGGAGTATTAAAGGTTATAATCTAATGAATTATGTGTGTGCATCATATATATCGTATATATATGAATTAATACCAATAAACTGAAAATTCACAAAAACGTAGAAAAACGGCAAAATATTGTATAATTCGATGATATTTTGTTTAAATCACATTAAGGAAAAGGGGATGATAAACGTCAAAATATTGCTAAATTCGATGATTTTTCGTACGAAACAAAATGCAAGAAAACCTGCTTGAAATGCAATATTATGCGAAATTCTGAGATTTGAAGGCCAAATCACATATTGTGATAATACATGAAATAGTATCGAAATATTGGTAAAAACGAACATATATACGTAATATCAAACTACATGAAAAACGTGAAAAAAGTCACTATTTTACCATATTTGAGGATTTTAACTTCGAATCATAGAGTGAGATTTCGTATTATTTAGATCCAAGAAAAGACATATGACAATGTTGTTTCCAATACAAATGATAAAAATCAATGTGTTTTCATTAGATTTACTAAAATGTTAATGATTTTCCGTTTATATTACCGATGGAAGATGTACTAGAAAACCGCTCTATTCCGGCTGAAACGTCGATATATGCAATAAAAACCGAACTTCTCCCCTTTTCAATATCTTTCTCAGTATTTTAACGATAAACAAATAAATGATTGAAAAGGAAGTATTAAAGGTTATTATCTAATGAATTCTGTGTGTGCATCATATTTATCGTATATATATGAATTAATACCAATGAACTGAAAATTCACAAAAACGTAGAAAAACGGCAAAATATTGTCTAATTCGATGATATTTTGTTTAAATCACATTAAGGAAAAGGGGATGATAAACGTCAAAATATTGCTAAATTCGATGATTTTTCGTACGAAACAAAATGCAAGAAAACCTGCTTAAAATGCAATATTATGCGAAATTCTGAGATTTGAAGGCCAAATCACATATTGTGATAATACATGAAATAGTATCGAAATATTTGTAAAAAACGAATATATATATTTAATATCAAACTACATGAAAAACGTGAAAAAAGTCACTATTTTACCATATTTGAGGATTTTAACTTCGAATCATAGAGCGAGGTTTCGTATTATTTAGATCCAAGAAAAGACATATGACAATGTTTTTTCCAATGCAAATGATAAGAATCAATGTGTTTTCATTAGAATTAACTAAAATGTTCCTCATTTTCCGTTTATTTTACCGATGGAAGATGTACACGTAAAACCGCTCTATTCCGGCTGAAACGTCGATATATGCAATAAAAACCGAACTTCTCCCCTTTTCAATATCTTACTCAGTATTTTAACGAGAAACAAGTAAATGATTGAAAAGGGAGTAATAAAGGTTATTATCTAATGAATTATGAGTGTGCATCATATTTATCGTATATATATGAATTAATACCAATAAACTGAAAATTCACAAAAACGTAGAAAAACGGCAAAATATTGTCTAATTCGATGATATTTTGTTTAAATCACATTAAGGAAAAGGGGATGATAAACGTCAAATTATTGCTAAATTCGGTGATTTTTCGTACGAAACAAAATGCAAGAAAACCTGCTTAAAATGCAATATTATGCGAAATTCTGAGATTTGAAGGCCAAATCACATATTGTGATAATACATGAAATAGTATCGAAATATTTGTAAAAACGAATATATATACTTAATATCAAACTACATGAAAAACGTGAAAAAAGTCACTATTTTACCATATTTGAGGATTTTAACTTCGAATCATAGAGCGAGGTTTCGTATTATTTAGATCCAAGAAAAGACATATGACAATGTTGTTTCCAATGCAAATGATAAGAATCAATGTGTTTTCATTAGAATTAACTAAAATGTTCCTCATTTTCCGTTTATATTACCGATGGAAGATGTACACTAAAACCGCTCTATTCCGGCTGAAACGTCGATATATGCAATAAAAACCGAACTTCTCCCCTTTTCAATATCTTACTCAGTATTTAAACGAGAAACAAATAAATAAGTAAAGTATTAGTAAAAGTAAGTATTAAAGGTTATTATCTAATGAATTATGTGTGTGCATCATATTTATTGTATATATATGAATTAATACCAATAAACTGAAAATTCACAAAAACGTAGAAAAACGGCAAAATATTGTCTAATTCGATGATACTTTGTTTAAATCACATTAAGGAAAAGGGGATGATAAACGTCAAAATATTGCTAAATTCGATGATTTTTCGTACGAAACAAAATGCAAGAAAACCTGCTTAAAATGCAATATTATGCGAAATTCTGAGATTTGAAGGCCAAATCACATATTGTGATAATACATGAAATAGTATCGAAATATTGGTAAAAACGAATATATATACTTAATATCAAACTACATGAAAAACGTGAAAAAAGTCACTATTTTACCATATTTGAGGATTTTAACTTCGAATCATAGAGTGAGATTTCGTATTATTTAGATCCAAGAAAAGACGTATGACAATGTTGTTTCCAACACAAGTTGTTTCCAATGATAAAAATCAATGAGTTTTCATTTGAATAAACAAAAATGTACCTGATTTTCCGTTTATATTACCAATGGAAGATGTACAAGAAAACCGCTCTAATCCGGCTGAAACGTCGATATATGCAATAAAAACCGAACTTCTCCCCTTTTCAATATCTTACTCAGTATTTAAACGAGAAACAAATAAATGATTGAAAAGGGAGTATTAATGGTTATAATCTAATGAATTATGTGTGTGCATCATATTTATCGTATATATGAATTAATACCAATAAACTGAAAATTCACAAAAACGTAGAAAAACGGCAAAATATTGTATAATTCGATGATATTTTGTTTAAATCACATTAAGGAAAAGGGGATGATAAACGTCAAAATATTGCTAAATTCGATGATTTTTCGTACGAAACAAAATCCAACAAAACCTGCTTAAAATGCAATATTATGCGAAATTCTGAGATTTGAAGAACAAATCACATATTGTGATACTACATGAAATAGTATCGAAATATTGGTAAAAACGAATATATATACGTAATATCAAACTACATGAAAAACATGAAAAAAATCACTATTTTACCATATTAGAGGATTTTCACTTTGAATCATAGAGCGAGATTTCCTATTATTTAGATCCATGAAAAGGGATATGACAATGGTTTTTCCAATACAAATGATAAAAATCAATGTGTTTTCATTAGATTAACTAAAATGTTCCTGATTTTCCGTTTATATTACCGATGGAAGATGTACACGTAAAACCGCTCTATTCCGGCTGAAACGTCGATATATGCAATAAAAACCGAACTTCTCCCCTTTTCAATATCTTACTCAGAATTTTAACGAGAAACATGTAAATGATTGAAAAGGGAGTATTAAAGGTTATTATCTAATGAATTATGAGTGTGCATCATATTTATCGTATATATATGAATTAATTCCAATAAACTGAAAATTCACAAAACGTAGAAAAACGGCAAAATATTGTCTAATTCGATGATATTTTGTTTAAATCACATTAAGGAAAAGGGGATGATAAACGTCAAAATATTGCTAAATTCGATGATTTTTCGTACGAAACAAAATCCAACAAAACCTGCTTAAAATGCAATATTATGCGAAATTCTGAGATTTGAAGAACAAATCACATATTGTGATACTACATGAAATAGTATCGAAATATTGGTAAAAACGAATATATATACGTAATATCAAACTACATGAAAAACATGAAAAAAATCACTATTTTACCATATTAGAGGATTTTCACTTTGAATCATAGAGCGAGATTTCCTATTATTTAGATCCATGAAAAGGGATATGACAATGGTTTTTCCAATACAAATGATAAAAATCAATGTGTTTTCATTAGATTAACTAAAATGTTCCTGATTTTCCGTTTATATTACCGATGGAAGATGTACACGTAAAACCGCTCTATTCCGGCTGAAACGTCGATATATGCAATAAAAACCGAACTTCTCCCCTTTTCAATATCTTACTCAGAATTTTAACGAGAAACATGTAAATGATTGAAAAGGGAGTATTAAAGGTTATTATCTAATGAATTATGAGTGTGCATCATATTTATCGTATATATATGAATTAATACCAATAAACTGAAAATTCACAAAAACGTAGAAAAACGGCAAAATATTGTCTAATTCGATGATATTTTGTTTAAATCACATTAAGGAAAAGGGGATGATAAACGTCAAAATACTGCTAAATTCGGTGATTTTTCGTACGAAACAAAATGCAAGAAAACCTGCTTGAAATGCAATATTATGCGAAATTCTGAGATTTGAAGGCCAAATCACATATTGTGATACTACATGAAATACTATCGAAATATTGGTAAAAACGAATATATATACGTAATATCAAACTACAAGAAAAACATGAAAAAATCACTATTTTACCATATTAGAGGATTTTCACTTCGAATCATAGAGCGAGATTTCCTATTATTTAGATCCAAGAAAAGACATATGACAATGTTGTTTCCAATACAAATGATAAAAATCAATGAGTTTTCATTTGAATAAACAAAAATGTACCTGATTTTCCGTTTATATTACCGATGGAAGATGTACAAGAAAACCGCTCTATTCCGGCTGAAACGTCGATATATGCAATAAAAACCGAACTTCTCCCCTTTTCAATATCTTACTCAGTATTTAAACGAGAAACAAATAAATGATGGAAAAGGGAGTATTAAAGGTTATAATCTAATGAATCATGTGTGTGCATCATATATATCGTATATATATGAATTAATACCAATAAACTGAAAATTCACAAAAACGTAGAAAAACGGCAAAATATTGTATAATTCGATGGTATTTTGTTTAAGTCACATTAAGGAAAAGGGGATGATAAACGTCAAAATATTGCTAAATTCGATTATTTTTCGTACGAAACAAAATGCAAGAAAACCTGCTTGAAATGCAATATTATGCGAAATTCTGAGATTTGAAGGCCAAATCACATATTGTGATAATACATGAAATAGTATCGAAATATTGGTAAAAACGAACATATATACGTAATATCAAACTACATGAAAAACGTGAAAAAAGTCACTATTTTACCATATTTGAGGATTTTAACTTCGAATCATAGAGTGAGATTTCGTATTATTTAGATCCAAGAAAAGACATATGACAATGTTGTTTCCAATACAAATGATAAAAATCAATGTGTTTTCATTAGATTTACTAAAATGTTCCTGATTTTCCGTTTATATTACCGATGGAAGATGTACTAGTAAAACCGCTCTATTCCGGCTGAAACGTCGATATATGCAATAAAAACCGAACTTCTCCCCTTTTCAATATCTTTCTCAGTATTTTAACGATAAACAAATAAATGATTGAAAAGGAAGTATTAAAGGTTATTATCTAATGAATTCTGTGTGTGCATCATATTTATCGTATACATATGAATTAATACCAATGAACTGAAAATTCACAAAAACGTAGAAAAACGGCAAAATATTGTCTAATTCGATGATATTTTGTTTAAATCACATTAAGGAAAAGGGGATGATAAACGTCAAAATATTGCTAAATTCGATGATTTTTCGTACGAAACAAAATGCAAGAAAACCTGCTTAAAATGCAATA
>NC_091176.1:45516899-45557262 GCF_040958095.1 Procambarus clarkii | reverse complement strand
GATGAAACCATTGGAGAAGCCGTTATTGACTAGGACCTGCCTACCCTACAGAGTTCTTCGTCGACTTGCTTCCATTCTGAGCTGTGGCTGAGAGCACGGTCGACGTATGCGTTAACAACACTCCTCTTGTACCTGTCAGGGCAGTCGCTGTTGGCATTTAGGCACATTCCTATGTTTGTTTCCTTTGTGTAGACTGCAGTGTGGAAACCTCCGCCCTTTTCCATGACTGTTACATCTAGAAAAGGCAGCTTCCCATCCTTTTCCGTCTCGTAAGTGAAACGCAGCACGGAACTCTGCTCAAATGCCTCCTTCAGCTCCTGCAGATGTCTGACATCAGGTACCTGTGTAAAAATGTCGTCAACATACCTGCAGTATATGGCCGGTTTCAAGTTCATGTCGACTAAGACTTTTTGCTCGATGGTACCCATGTAGAAGTTTGCAAACAGGACACCTAGGGGAGAACCCATGGCGACCCCATCTACTTGCTTATACATGTGCCCATCTGGGCTCAAGAAGGGTGCCTCTTTAGTACAAGCTTGGAGTAGTTTCCTCAGAATACTTTCTGGCATGTCAAGAGGAGTACAGGCTGGATCACGATACACTCTGTCGGCTATCATTCCGATTGTCTCGTCCACAGGTACGTTGGTAAACAGCGATTCTACGTCCAACGAGGCTCTTATCCCTGTGGCCCGTGCGCCCCGCAGTAAGTCCACAAATTCCTTTGGAGACTTCAGGCTGAAGGCGCAAGGAACATAAGGAGTCAGCAGGCCGTTGAGTCGCTTCGCCAGTCTGTACGTGGGTGTGGGTATCTGGCTAATGATTGGCCGAAGTGGGTTTCCAGGCTTGTGCGTCTTGACATTTCCATACGCATATCCAGGTTTATATTCCCCAATGATCTTTGGCAGGTGGAGTCCGGATTTCTTGGCGTTCACAGTTTCGATCAGTTTGTTGACCTTTGCTTTTAATTCGGCTGTAGTGTCCTTCGTTACCCTTTGGAACTTAGTTTGGTCAGAGAGTATGATGTTCATTTTCGCCAGATATTCGTCTTTTTTAAGAATGACATATATTGGCGACTTGTCACCTCTCCTGACAACTATCTCCTTGTTCTCACGAAGGCTTTTAGCTGCCGCTTTAAGCTCGGGGGACAGTATGGTGCATCTGTAGTTGCCTCGATTCTTTCCTCCTTCTGCAATAAGTTCTGCTTGTAAGGTATCTTTGGTAGTGACCTTCTTTTGTGTCTCGAGGTCGAATATGTCGTCCAACAGAATTTCCAACTCTACTTTCCGGGCCATTTCACTCGGTCTGGACATAACATGACAGTTTATGCCCAGATTTAGGAGAGTGACTTGGTCCTCAGTGAGGTTAATTCCTGCAAGGTTCAGGAAAAATAATTCGTGTTAGAATTATTAATCTTACTTTTTCGGTCATATTTAATAATATATGTCTACAGGAAAGACTGCTACCAAAATATACTAATATATATAATATATATATATAATATATATATATGTCGTACCTAGTAGCCAGAACTCACTTCTGAGCCTACTATGCAAGGCCCGATTTGCCTAATAAGCCAAGTTTTCATGAATTAATTGCTTTTCGACTACCTAACCTACCTAACCTAACCTAACCTAACTTTTTCGGCTACCTAACCAAACCTAACCTATAAAGATAGGTTAGGTTAGGTTAGGTAGGGTTGGTTAGGTTCGGTCATATATCTACGTTAATTTTAACTCCAATAAAAAAAATTGACCTCTTACATAATGAAATGGGTTGCTTTATCGTTTCATAAGAAAAAAAATAGAGAAAATATATTATTTCATGAAAACTTGGCTTATTAGGCAAATCGGGCCTTGCATTGTAGGCTGAAAAGTGAGTTCTGGCTACTAGGTACGACATATATATATATATATATATATATATATATATATATATATATATATATATATTATATATATATATATATATATATATATACGATATATATATATATATATATATATTATATATATATATATATATATTATATATAATATAACGATATATATATATATATATATATATATATATATATATATATCGTATATATATATATATATATATATATATATATTATATATATATATATATAATATATATATATATATATATATATATATATATATATATATATATATATATATATCGTACCTAGTACAGAGCGTACTTCCTGGCCTAGTATGCAAGGCACGATTTGCCTAATAAGCAAAGTTTTCCTGAATTTATTAGTTTTTCGAGTATTTTTCTTATGAAATGATAAAACTATCCATTTCATTATGTATGAGTTAAGTTCTTTTCATTTGAGTCAAAAACTAACGTAGATATATAACCGATTCTAACCAACCCTAAAATGGTTATCATAAATTGATTGGAATATGTATGTGGACGCTCGTTAGTGTTACAGTAATTATATGGTTAACGTTTGAATGACATAGTTTCCCCTCATTGTCACATTTTTTGTTACTATTACGCGTTCACTCTCACTCTGAATCCCGTGGACTAACTGTGCTCACGTGTGTTTGTTTAAGGTACGATAACCATAGGCTTTTTACACATTAATTTAATTTGCAAAGAAATATTTCTAAAGATTATCTAATTTTCTAATAAGTATTCTTTTTCCCCATACAAGTCAATCACACAGTACCTAACCTCAGTCAGAAACACTTTTCTTACTATATCTCGCAACGTCTTTTGCATATATATCATATCTTAAAAAAATAACAATTTTATTTCATAACTGGCAACCCCCTCCCTTCCAAAGCTTTCAAGGCCACCAAACATCATTCCTTTCCCTTAACCTCTGCCAAATTATCTTTTGCATCAATCACAAAACTAGGGGGCTTTATAGTTGAGTGGACGTCGCTCTCGACTCGTAATCCTGCTCATTCGATCCCCCGGTGATGGCACAAACGGAAATCAGCAGAGTTTCTATTATTCTGATGCCCTCTATTACCTAGCAGTAAATATGTACCTGGGCGTTAGTCAGCTGTTACGGGCTGCTTCCTGGGTGTGTGTGTCTGTGTGTGTGGATTTTTTTTATTAGTTATTAATAATTGATTGATTGACAGTTGAGAGGCGGGCCGAAAGAGTAGAGCTCAACCCTCGCAAGCACAACTAGGTGAACACAACTAGATAAATACTAACCAACCACGTTCTCGTACAATCCACTACACACGCAACCCGCCCCCCCCCCCAACCCCTTAAATCACTCTACCTAAATCATTAAAAAATTAAAACAAATCAATTAATACACCAAAAATACTAACTATAAATAAAGGGACCAAATTTGACACATACAGCGACTCCAGCGTAGTCTAGTCGGAAGAGAACGTGTTCTCATCTGCATAGATTGCGATCGAGCCTGTCGGAACGGGTGTGTAACTGCAGGGCACAAATATTTGTGTGTCCCCTCCTGTAGCTGCCTCTGTTTCGACAGGTTCCCTGGATAGCTGAATTGACCTGGCCCTTGGAAAGTGGGGAAGGGGTGAAATCCGTTGGGCCCACGGATGGATACCTTGGATCCATTGACCTAGGGCAGGTCTAATCACCTGGGATTCGAACCCACGGTGGGAATAGGGAGGAGATATGGGGAGGGGGGGGGGAGGATGTTTCCTGGAACCAAACCTCACATAAACCCGGACACTCACACACACACCCTCACCCGAACACTCACAGGGACACTCATACTCACACACACACACCCATAGACTGTGATAAGGGAGACCATCTGAGGGGACACAGATGGCCTCGTGGATCCACAGGTATAACCGGACACACACGCACACGGACACTCACAGGGGCACTCACACTCACCCGGACACTCACAGGGATAAACACACTCACACACAGACACACATCCATAGACACAAACTGTGATAAGGGAGACCAACTGAGGGGACACAGATGGCCTCCTGGACCCACAGGTATATATCAATATTTAAATATACATATATATTTATAAATATAACATATTAAAAAAAATATATATATATAAATATATATATATATATATATATATATATATATAATATATATATATATATATATTAATATATATATATATATATATATATGTATATGTCGTACCTAGTAGCCAGAACGCAGTTCTCAGCCTACTATGCAAGGCCTGATTTGCCTAATAAGCCAAGTTCTCATGAATTAATTGTTTTTCGGCAACCTAACCTACCTAACCTAACCTACCTTTTTCCGCTACCTATCCTAACCTAACCTATAAAGATAGGTTAGGTTAGGTTAGGTAGGGTTGGTCAGGTTCGGTCATATATCTACGATATTTTTAACTCTAATAAAAAAAATTGACCTCATACATAATGAAATGGGTAGCTTTATCATTTCATAAGAAAAAAATTAGAAAAAATATATTAATTCAGGAAAACTTGGCTTATTAGGCAAATCGGGCCTTGAATAGTAGGCCGAGAAGTGCGTTCTGGCTACTAGGAACGACATATATAAATATATATATATATATATATATATATATATATATATATATATATATATATATATATATATATATATAAATATATAATATACATATATATATATATATATATATATATATATATATATATATATATATATATATATATATATATATATATATATATATATATATATATATATATCGTACCTAGTAGGCAGAGCGTACTTCCTGGCCTAGTATGCAAGGCACGATTTGCCTAATAAGCAAAGTTTTCCTGAATTTATTAGTTTTTCGAGTATTTTTCTTATGAAATGATAAAACTATCCATTTCATTATTATGAGTTAAGTTCTTTTCATTTGAGTCAAAAACTAACGTAGATATATAACCGATTCTAACCAACCCTAAAATGGTTATCATAAATTGATTGGAATATGTATGTGGACGCTCGGTTAGTGTTACAGTAATTTATATGGTTAACGTTTGAATGACATAGTTTCCCCTCATTGTCACATTTTTTGTTACTATTACGCTGTTCACTCTCACTCTGAATCCCGTGGACTAACTGTGCTCACGTGTGTTTGTTTAAGGTACGATAACCATAGGCTTTTTACACATTAATTTGCAAAGAAATATTTCTAAAGATTATCTAATTTTCTATTAAGTATTCCTTTTCCCCACGTACAATTCAATCACACAGTACCTAACCTCAGTCAGAAACACTTTTCTTACTATATCTCGCAACGTCTTTTGCATATATATCATATCTTAAAAAAATAACAATTTTATTTCATAACTGGCAACCCCCTCCCTTCCAAAGCTTTCAAGGCCACCAAACATCATTCCTTTCCCTTAACCTCTGCCAAATTATCTTTTGCATCAATACACAAACTAGGGGGCTTTATAGCTGAGTGGACGTCGCTCTCGACTCGTAATCCTTGCTCATTCGATCCCCCGGTGATGGCACAAACGGAAATCAGCAGAGTTTCTATTATTCTGATGCCCTCTATTACCTAGCAGTAAATATGTACCTGGGCGTTAGTCAGCTGTTACGGGCTGCTTCCTGGGTGTGTGTGTCTGTGTGTGTGGATTTTTTTTATTAGTTATTAATAATTGATTGATTGACAGTTGAGAGGCGGGCCGAAAGAGTAGAGCTCAACCCTCGCAAGCACAACTAGGTGAACACAACTAGATAAATACTAACCAACCACGTTCTCGTACAATCCACTACACACGCAACCCGCCCCCTCCCAACCCCTTAAATCACTCTACCTAAATCATTAAAAAATTAAAACAAATCAATTAATACACCAAAAATACTAACTATAAATAAAGGGACCAAATTTGACACATACAGCGACTCCAGCGTAGTCTAGTCGGAAGAGAACGTGTTCTCATCTGCATAGATTGCGATCGAGCCTGTCGAAACGGGTGTGTAACTGCAGGGCACAAATATTTGTGTGTCCCCTCCTGTAGCTGCCTCTGTTTCGACAGGTTCCCTGGATAGCTTGAATTGACCTGGCCCTTGGAAAGTGGGGAAGGGGTGAAATCCGTTGGGCCCACGGATGGATACCTTGGATCCATTGACCTAGGGCAGGTCTAATCACCTGGGATTCGAACCCACGGTGGGAATAGGGAGGAGATATGGGGAGGGGGGGGGGAGGATGTTTCCTGGAACCAAACCTCACATAAACCCGGACACTCACACACACACCCTCACCCGAACACTCACAGGGACACTCATACTCACACACACACACCCATAGACTGTGATAAGGGAGACCATCTGAGGGGACACAGATGGCCTCGTGGATCCACAGGTATAACCGGACACACACGCACACGGACACTCACAGGGGCACTCACACTCACCCGGACACTCACAGGGATAAACACACTCACACACAGACACACATCCATAGACACAAACTGTGATAAGGGAGACCAACTGAGGGGACACAGATGGCCTCCTGGACCCACAGGTATATATCAATATTTAAATATACATATATATTTATAAATATAACATATTAAAAAAAATATATATATATAAATATATATATATATATATATATATATATATATATATAGATATATATATATATATATATATATATAATATATATATTATATATATATATATATATATATATATATATATATATATATATATGTATATGTCGTACCTAGTAGCCAGAACGCAGTTCTCAGCCTACTATGCAAGGCCTGATTTGCCTAATAAGCCAAGTTTTCATGAATTAATTGTTTTTCGGCAACCTAACCTACCTAACCTAACCTACCTTTTTCCGCTACCTATCCTAACCTAACCTATAAAGATAGGTTAGGTTAGGTTAGGTAGGGTTGGTTAGGTTCGGTCATATATCTACGATATTTTTAACTCTAATAAAAAAAATTGACCTCATACATAATGAAATGGGTAGCTTTATCATTTCATAAGAAGAAAATTTGAAAAAAATATATTAATTCAGGAAAACTTGGCTTATTAGGCAAATCGGGCCTTGAATAGTAGGCCGAGAAGTGCGTTCTGGCTACTAGGAACGACATATATATATATATATATATATATATATATATATATATATATATATATATATATATATATATATATATATATATCGTACCTAGTAGACAGAACGTACTTCCTGGCCCAGTATGTAAGGCACGATTTGCCTAATAAGCAAAGTTTTCCTGAATTTATTAGTTTTTCGAGTATTTTTCTTATGAAATGATAAAACTATCCATTTCATTATGTATGAGTTAAGTTCTTTTCATTTGAGTCAAAAACTAACGTAGATATATAACCGATTCTAACCAACCCTAAAATGGTTATCATAAATTGATTGGAATATGTATGTGGACGCTCGGTTAGTGTTACAGTAATTTATATGGTTAACGTTTGAATGACATAGTTTCCCCTCATTGTCACATTTTTTGTTACTATTACGCTGTTCACTCTCACTCTGAATCCCGTGGACTAACTGTGCTCACGTGTGTTTGTTTAAGGTACGATAACCATAGGCTTTTTACACGTTAATTTGCAAAGAAATATTTCTAAAGATTATCTAATTTTCTTATAAGTATTCTTTTTCCCCACATACAAGTCAATCACACAGTACCTAACCTCAGTCAGAAACACTTTTCTTACTATATCTCGCAACGTCTTTTGCATATATATCATCTTGAAAAAATAACAATTTTATTTCATAACTGGCAACCCCCTCCCTTCCAAAGCTTTCAAGGCCACCAAACATCATTCCTTTCCCTTAACATCTGCCAAATTATCTTTTGCACCAATACACAAACTAGGGGGCTTTATAGCTGAGTGGACGTCGCTCTCGACTCGTAATCCTAGCTCATTCGATCCCCCGGTGATGGCACAAACGGAAATCAGCAGAGTTTCTATTATTCTGATGCCCTCTATTACCTAGCAGTAAATATGTACCTGGGCGTTAGTCAGCTGTTACGGGCTGCTTCCTGGGTGTGTGTGTCTGTGTGTGTGGATATTTTTATTAGTTATTAATAATTGATTGATTGACAGTTGAGAGGCGGGCCGAAAGAGTAGAGCTCAACCCTCGCAAGCACAACTAGGTGAACACAACTAGATAAATACTAACCAACCACGTTCTCGTACAATCCACTACACACGCAACCCGCCCCCTCCCAACCCCTTAAATCACTCTACCTAAATCATTAAAAAATTAAAACAAATCAATTAATACACCAAAAATACTAACTATAAATAAAGGGACCAAATTTGACACATACAGCGACTCCAGCGTAGTCTAGTCGGAAGAGAACGTGTTCTCATCTGCATAGATTGCGATCGAGCCTGTCGGAACGGGTGTGTAACTGCAGGGCACAAATATTTGTGTGTCCCCTCCTGTAGCTGCCTCTGTTTCGACAGGTTCCCTGGATAGCTGGAATTGACCTGGCCCTTGGAAAGTGGGGAAGGGGTGAAATACGTTGGGCCCACGGATGGATACCTTGGATCCATTGACCTAGGGCAGGTCTAATCACCTGGGATTCGAACCCACGGTGGGAATAGGGAGGAGATATGGGGAGGGGGGGGGGGGGAGGATGTTTCCTGGAACCAAACCTCACATAAACCCGGACACTCACACACACACCCTCACCCGAACACTCACAGGGACACTCATACTCACACACACACACCCATAGACTGTGATAAGGGAGACCATCTGAGGGGACACAGATGGCCTCGTGGATCCACAGGTATAACCGGACACACACGCACACGGACACTCACAGGGGCACTCACACTCACCCGGACACTCACAGGGATAAACACACTCACACACAGACACACATCCATAGACACAAACTGTGATAAGGGAGACCAACTGAGGGGACACAGATGGCCTCCTGGACCCACAGGTATATATCAATATTTAAATATACATATATATTTATAAATATAACATATTAAAAAAAATATATATATATAAATATATATATATATATATATATATATATATATATATATATATATATATATATATATATATATATATATATGTATGTCGTACCTAGTAGCCAGAACGCACTTCTCAGCCTACTATGCAAGGCCCGATTTGCCTAATAAGCCAAGTTTTCCTGAATTAATATATTTAATCTAATTTTTTTCTTATGAAATGATAAAGCTACCCATTTCATTATATATGAGGTCAATTTTTTTTATTGGAGTTAAAATTAACGTAGATATATGACCGAACCTAACCAACCCTACCTAACCTAACCTAACCTATCTTTATAGGTAAGGTTAGGTTAGGTAGCCGAAAAAGTTAGGTTAAGTTAGGTTAGGTAGGTTAGGTAGTCGAAAAACAATTAATTCATGAAAACTTGGCTTATTAGGCAAATCGGGCCTTGCATAGTAGGCTGAGAAGTGCGTTCTGGCTAGTAGGTACGACATATATATATATATATATATATATATATAATATATGTATATGTCGTACCTAGTAGCCAGAACGCACTTCTCAGCCTACTATGCAAGGCCTGATTTGCCTAATAAGCCAAGTTTTCATGAAATAATTGTTTTTCGGCAACCTAACCTACCTAACCTAACCTACTTTTTTCCGCTACCTATCCTAACCTAACCTATAAAGATAGGTTAGGTTAGGTTAGGTAGGGTTGGTTAGGTTCGGTCATATATCTACGATATTTTTAACTCTAATAAAAAAAAATTGACCTCATACATAATGAAATGGGTAGCTTTATCATTTCATAAGAAAAAAATTAGAAAAAATATATTAATTCAGGAAAACTTGGCTTATTAGGCAAATCGGGCCTTGAATAGTAGGCCGAGAAGTGCGTTCTGGCTACTAGGAACGACATATATATATATATATATATATATATATATATATATATATATATGTCGTACCTAGTAGCCAGAACTCACTTTTTGGCCTACTATGCAAGGCCCGATTTGCCTAATAAGCCAACTTTTCCTGAATTAATATATTTTTTCTAATTTTTTTCTTATGAAATGATAAAGCTACCCATTTCATTATGTATGAGGTCAATTTTTTTTATTGGAGTTAAAATTAACGTAGATATATGACCGAACCTAACCAACCCTACCTAACCTAACCTAACCTATCTTTATAGGTTAGGTTTGGTTAGGTAGCCGAAAAAGTTAGGTTAGGTTAGGTTAGGTAGGTTAGGTAGTCGAAAAACAATTAATTCATGAAAACTTGGCTTATTAGGCAAAACGGGCCTTGAATAGTAGGCTGAGAAGTCCGTTCTGGCTACTAGGTACGACATATATATATATATATATATATATATATATATATATATATATATATATATATATCGTACCTAGTAGACAGAGCGTACTTCCTGGCCTAGTATGCAAGGCACGATTTGCCTAATAAGCAAAGTTTTCCTGAATTTATTAGTTTTTCGAGTATTTTTCTTATGAAATGATAAAACTATCCATTTCATTATGTATGAGTTAAGTTCTTTTCATTTGAGTCAAAAACTAACGTAGATATATAACCGATTCTAACCAACCCTAAAATGGTTATCATAAATTGATTGGAATATGTATGTGGACGCTCGGTTAGTGTTACAGTAATTTATATGGTTAACGTTTGAATGACATAGTTTCCCCTCATTGTCACATTTTTTGTTACTATTACGCTGTTCACTCTCACTCTGAATCCCGTGGACTAACTGTGCTCACGTGTGTTTGTTTAAGGTACGATAACCATAGGCTTTTTACACAGTAATTACTATTTGCAAAGAAATATTTCTAAAGATTATCTAATTTTCTAATAAGTATTCTTTTTCCCACATACAAGTCAATCACACAGTACCTAACCTCAGTCAGAAACACTTTTCTTACTATATCTCGCAACGTCTTTTGCATATATATCATATCTTAAAAAAATAACAATTTTATTTCATAACTCAACCCTCCCTTCCAAAGCTTTCAAGGCCACCAAACATCATTCCTTTCCCTTAACCTCTCCCAAATTATCTTTTGCACCAATACACAAACTAGGGGGCTTTATAGCTGAGTGGACGTCGCTCTCGACTCGTAATCCTAGCTCATTCGATCCCCCGGTGATGGCACAAACGGAAATCAGCAGAGTTTCTATTATTCTGATGCCCTCTATTACCTAGCAGTAAATATGTACCTGGGCGTTAGTCAGCTGTTACGGGCTGCTTCCTGGGTGTGTGTGTCTGTGTGTGTGGATTTTTTTTATTAGTTATTAGTAATTGATTGATTGACAGTTGAGATGCGGGCCGAAAGAGTAGAGCTCAACCCTCGCAAGCACAACTAGGTGAACACAACTAGATAAATACTAACCAACCACGTTCTCGTACAATCCACTACACACGCAACCCGCCCCCTCCCAACCCCTTAAATCACTCTACCTAAATCATTAAAAAATTAAAACAAATCAATTAATACACCAAAAATACTAACTATAAATAAAGGAACCAAATTTGACACATACAGCGACTCCAGCGTAGTCTAGTCGGAAGAGAACGTGTTCTCATCTGCATAGATTGCGATCGAGCCAGTCGGAACGGGTGTGTAACTGCAGGGCACAAATATTTGTGTGTCCCCTCCTGTAGCTGCCTCTGTTTCGACAGGTTCCCTGGATAGCTGGAATTGACCTGGCCCTTGGAAAGTGGGGAAGGGTGAAATACGTTGGGCCCACGGATGGATACCTTGGATCCATTGACCTAGGGCAGGTCTAATCACCTGGGATTCGAACCCACGGTGGGAATAGGGAGCAGATATGGGGAGGGGGGGGGAGGATGTTTCCTGGAACCAAACCTCACATAAACCCGGACACTCACACACACACCCTCACCCGAACACTCACAGGGACACTCATACTCACACACACACACCCATAGACTGTGATAAGGGAGACCATCTGAGGGGACACAGATGGCCTCGTGGATCCACAGGTATAACCGGACACACACGCACACGGACACTCACAGGGGCACTCACACTCACCCGGACACTCACAGGGATAAACACACTCACACACAGACACACATCCATAGACACAAACTGTGATAAGGGAGACCAACTGAGGGGACACAGATGGCCTCCTGGACCCACAGGTATATATCAATATTTAAATATACATATATATTTATAAATATAACATATTAAAAAAAATTATATATATAAATATATATATATATATATATATATATATATATATATATATATATATATATATATATATATATATATATGTCGTACCTAATAGCCAGAACGCACTTCTCAGCCTACTATGCAAGGCCCGATTTGCCTATTAAGCCAAGTTTTCATGAATTAATTGTTTTTCGACTACCTAACCTACCTAACCTAACCTAACCTAACTTTTTCGGCTACCTAACCAAACCTAACCTATAAAGATATGTTAGGTTAGGTTAGGTAGGGTTGGTTAGGTTCGGTCATATATCTACGTTAATTTTAACTCCAATAAAAAAAAATTGACCTCATACATAATGAAATGGGTAGCTTTATCATTTCATAAGAAAAAAATTAGAAAAAATATATTAATTCAGGAAAACTTGGCTTATTAGGCAAATCGGGTCATGAATAGTAGGCCAAAAAGTGAGTTATGGCTACTAGGTACGACATATATATATATATATATATATGTATATGTCGTACCTAGTAGCCAGAACGCACTTCTCAGCCTACTATGCAAGGCCTGATTTGCCTAATAAGCTAAGTTTTCATGAATTAATTGTTTTTCGGCAACCTAACCTACCTAACCTAACCTACTTTTTTCCGCTACCTATCCTAACCTAACCTATAAAGATAGGTTAAGTTAGGTTAGGTTAGGTAGAGTTGGTTAGGTTCGGTCATATATCTACTATATTTTTAACTCTAATAAAAAAAAATTGACCTCATACATATTGAAATGGGTAGATTTATCATTTCATAAGAAAAAAATTAGAAAAAATATATTAATTCAGGAAAACTTGGCTTATTAGGCAAATCGGGCCTTGAATAGTAGGCCGAGAAGTGCGTTCTGGCTACTAGGAACGACATATATATATATATATATATATATATATATATATATATACATATATATATGTCGTACCTAGTAGCCACAACGCACTTCTCAGCCTACTATGCAAGGCCCGATTTGCCTAATAAGGCAAGTTTTCATGAATTAATGTTTTTTCGACTACCTAACCTACCTAACCTAACCTAACCTAACTTTTTCGGCTACCTAACCTAACCTAACCTATAAAGATAGGTTAGGTTAGGTTAGGTAGGGTTGGTTAGGTTCGGTCATATATCTACGTTAATTTTAACTCCAACAAAAAAAAATTTACCTCATACATAATGAAATGGGTAGCTTTATCAATTCATATGAAAAAAATTTGTGAAAATATATTAATTCAGGAAAACTTGGCTTATTAGGCAAATCGGGCCTTACATAGTAGGCTCAGAAGTGCGTTCTGGCTACTAGGTACGACATATATATATATATATATATATATATATATATATATATATATATCGTACCTAGTAGACAGAGCGTACTTCCTGGCCTAGTATGCAAGGCACGATTTGCCTAATAAGCAAAGTTTTCCTAAATTTATTAGTTTTTCGAGTATTTTTCTTATGAAATGATAAAACTATCCATTTCATTATGTATGAGTTAAGTTCTTTTCATTTGAGTCAAAAACTAACGTAGATATATAACCGATTCTAACCAACCCTAAAATGGTTATCATAAATTGATTGGAATATGTATGTGGACGCTCGGTTAGTGTTACAGTAATTTATATGGTTAACGTTTGAATGACATAGTTTCCCCTCATTGTCACATTTTTTGTTACTCTTACGCTGTTCACTCTCACTCTGAATCCCGTGGACTAACTATGCTCACGTGTGTTTGTTTAAGGTACGATAACCATAGGCTTTTTACACATTAATTTGCAAAGAAATATTTCTAAAGATTATCTAATTTTCTAATAAGTATTCTTTTTCCCCACATACAAGTCAATCACACAGTACCTAACCTCAGTCAGAAACACTTTTCTTACTATATCTCGCAACGTCTTTTGCATATATATCATATCTTAAAAAAATAACAATTTTATTTCATAACTGGCAACCCCCTCCCTTCCAAAGCTTTCAAGGCCACCAAACATCATTCCTTTCCCTTAACCTCTCCCAAATTATCTTTTGCACCAATACACAAACTAGGGGGCTTTATAGCTGAGTGGACGTCGCTCTCGACTCGTAATCCTAGCTCATTCGATCCCCCGGTGATGGCACAAACGGAAATCAGCAGAGTTTCTATTATTCTGATGCCCTCTATTACCTAGCAGTAAATATGTACCTGGGCGTTAGTCAGCTGTTACGGGCTGCTTCCTGGGTGTGTGTGTCTGTGTGTGTGGATTTTTTTTATTAGTTATTAATAATTGATTGATTGACAGTTGAGAGGCGGGCCGAAAGAGTAGAGCTCAACCCTCGCAAGCACAACTAGGTGAACACAACTAGATAAATACTAACCAACCACGTTCTCGTACAATCCACTACACACGCAACCCGCCCCCTCCCAACCCCTTAAATCACTCTACCTAAATCATTAAAAAATTAAAACAAATCAATTAATACACCAAAAATACTAACTATAAATAAAGGATCCAAATTTGACACATACAGCGACTCCAGCGTAGTCTAGTCGGAAGAGAACGTGTTCTCATCTGCATAGATTGCGATCGAGCCTGTCGGAACGGGTGTGTAACTGCAGGGCACAAATATTTGTGTGTCCCCTCCTGTAGCTGCCTCTGTTTCGACAGGTTCCCTGGATAGCTGGAATTGACCTGGCCCTTGGAAAGTGGGGAAGGGGTGAAATACGTTGGGCCCACGGATGGATACCTTGAATCCATTGACCTAGGGCAGGTCTAATCACCTGGGATTCGAACCCACGGTGGGAATAGGGAGGAGATATGGGGAGGGGGGGGGGGAGGATGTTTCCTGGAACCAAACCTCACATAAACCCGGACACTCACACACACACCCTCACCCGAACACTCACAGGGACACTCATACTCACACACACACACCCATAGACTGTGATAAGGGAGACCATCTGAGGGGACACAGATGGCCTCGTGGATCCACAGGTATAACCGGACACACACGCACACGGACACTCACAGGGGCACTCACACTCACCCGGACACTCACAGGGATAAACACACTCACACACAGACACACATCCATAGACACAAACTGTGATAAGGGAGACCAACTGAGGGGACACAGATGGCCTCCTGGACCCACAGGTATATATCAATATTTAAATATACATATATATTTATAAATATAACATATTAAAAAATATATATATATATATATATATATATATATATATATATATATATATATATATATATATATATATATATATATATATATGTATATGTCGTACCTAGTAGCCAGAACGCACTTCTCAGCCTACTATGCAAGGCCTGATTTGCCTAATAAGCCAAGTTTTCATGAATTAATTGTTTTTCGGCAACCTAACCTACCTAACCTAACCTACTTTTTTCCGCTACCTATCCTAACCTAACCTATAAAGATAGGTTAAGTTAGGTTAGGTTAGGTAGGGTTGGTTAGGTTCGGTCATATATCTACGATATTTTTAACTCTAATAAAAAAAAATTGACCTCATACATAATGAAATGGGTAGCTTTATCATTTCATAAGAAAAAAATTAGAAAAAATATATTAATTCAGGAAAACTTGGCTTATTAGGCAAATCGGGCCTTGAATAGTAGGCCGAGAAGTGCGTTCTGGCTACTAGGAACAACATATATATATATATATATATATATATATATATATATATATAATATATATATATATATATATATATATGTCGTACCTAATAGCCAGAACGCACTTCTATGCCTACTATTCAAGGCCCGATTTGCCTAATAAGCCAAGTTTTCATGAATTAGTATATTTTCTCTATTTTTTTTCTTATGAAATTATAAAGCTACCCATTTCATTACGTATGACGTCAATTTTTTTTTATTGGAGTTAAAATTAATGTAGATATATGACCGAACCTAACCAACCCTACCTAACCTAACCTAACCTATCTTTATCGGTTAGGTTAGGTTAGGTAGCCGAAAACGTTAGGTTAGGTTAGGTTAGGTAGGTTAGGTAGTCGAAAAACAATTAATTCATGAAAACTTGGCTTATTAGGCAAATCGGGCCTTGAATAGTAGGCATAGAAGTGCGTTCTGGCTACTAGGTACGACATATATATATATACATATATATATATATATCGCACCTAGTAGACAGAGCGTACTTCCTGGCCTAGTATGCAAGGCACGATTTGCCTAATAAGCAAAGTTTTCCTGAATTTATTAGTTTTTCGAGTATTTTTCTTATGAAATGATAAAACTATCCATTTCATTATGTATGAGTTAAGTTCTATTCATTTGAGTCAAAAACTAACGTAGATATATAACCGATTCTAACCAACCCTAAAATGGTTATCATAAATTGATTGGAATATGTATGTGGACGCTCGGTTAGTGTTACAGTAATTTATATGGTTAACGTTTGAATGACATAGTTTCCCCTCATTGTCACATTTTTTGTTACTATTACGCTGTTCACTCTCACTCTGAATCCCGTGGACTAACTATGCTCACGTGTGTTTGTTTAAGGTACGATAACCATAGGCTTTTTACACATTAATTTGCAAAGAAATATTTCTAAAGATTATCTAATTTTCTAATAAGTATTCTTTTTCCCCACATACAAGTCAATCACACAGTACCTAACCTCAGTCAGAAACACTTTTCTTACTATATCTCGCAACGTCTTTTGCATATATATCATATCTTAAAAAAATAACAATTTTATTTCATAACTGGCAACCCCCTCCCTTCCAAAGCTTTCAAGGCCACCAAACATCATTCCTTTCCCTTAACCTCTCCCAAATTATCTTTTGCACCAATACACAAACTAGGGGGCTTTATAGCTGAGTGGACGTCGCTCTCGACTCGTAATCCTAGCTCATTCGATCCCCCGGTGATGGCACAAACGGAAATCAGCAGAGTTTCTATTATTCTGATGCCCTCTATTACCTAGCAGTAAATATGTACCTGGGCGTTAGTCAGCTGTTACGGGCTGCTTCCTGGGTGTGTGTGTCTGTGTGTGTGGATTTTTTTTATTACTTATTAATAATTGATTGATTGACAGTTGAGAGGCGGGCCGAAAGAGTAGAGCTCAACCCTCGCAAGCACAACTAGGTGAACACAACTAGATAAATACTAACCAACCACGTTCTCGTACAATCCACTACACACGCAACCCGCCCCCTCCCAACCCCTTAAATCACTCTACCTAAATCATTAAAAAATTAAAACAAATCAATTAATACACCAAAAATACTAACTATAAATAAAGGATCCAAATTTGACACATACAGCGCCTCCAGCGTAGTCTAGTCGGAAGAGAACGTGTTCTCATCTGCATAGATTGCGATCGAGCCTGTCGGAACGGGTGTGTAACTGCAGGGCACAAATATTTGTGTGTCCCCTCCTGTAGCTGCCTCTGTTTCGACAGGTTCCCTGGATAGCTGGAATTGACCTGGCCCTTGGAAAGTGGGGAAGGGGTGAAATACGTTGGGCCCACGGATGGATACCTTGGATCCATTGACCTAGGGCAGGTCTAATCACCTGGGATTCGAACCCACGGTGGGAATAGGGAGGAGATATGGGGAGGGGGGGGGAGGATGTTTCCTGGAACCAAACCTCACATAAACCCGGACACTCACACACACACCCTCACCCGAACACTCACAGGGACACTCATACTCACACACACACACCCATAGACTGTGATAAGGGAGACCATCTGAGGGGACACAGATGGCCTCGTGGATCCACAGGTATAACCGGACACACACGCACACGGACACTCACAGGGGCACTCACACTCACCCGGACACTCACAGGGATAAACACACTCACACACAGACACACATCCATAGACACAAACTGTGATAAGGGAGACCAACTGAGGGGACACAGATGGCCTCCTGGACCCACAGGTATATATCAATATTTAAATATACATATATATTTACAAATATAACATATTAAAAAAAAAAATATATATATAATATATATATATATATATATATATATATATATTATATATATAATATATATATATATATATATGTATATGTCGTACCTAGTAGCCAGAACGCACTTCTCAGCCTACTATGCAAGGCCTGATTTGCCTAATAAGCCAAGTTTTCATGAATTAATTGTTTTTCGGCAACCTAACCTACCTAACCTAACCTACTTTTTTCCGCTACCTATCCTAACCTAACCTATAAAGATAGGTTAGGTTAGGTTAGGTTAGGTAGGGTTGGTTAGGTTCGGTCATATATCTACGATATTTTTAACTCTAATAAAAAAAAATTGACCTCATACATAATGAAATGGGTAGCTTTATCATTTCATAAGAAAAAAATTAGAAAAAATATATTAATTCAGGAAAACTTGGCTTATTAGGCAAATCGGGCCTTGAATAGTAGGCCGAGAAGTGCGTTCTGGCTACTAGGAACGACATATATATATATATATATATATATATATATATATATATATATATATATATATATGTCGTACCTAGTAGCCAGAACTCACTTCTCAGCCTACTATTCAAGGCCCGATTTGCCTAATAAGCCAAGTTTTCCTGAATTAATATATTTACTATAATTTTTTTCTTATGAAATGATAAAGCTACCCATTTCACTATGTATGAGGTCAATTTTTTTTATTGGAGTTAAAATTAACGTAGATATATGACCGAACCTAACCAACCCTACCTAACCTAACCTAACCTATATATCTAGGTAAGGTTAGGTTAGGTAGCCAAAAAAAGCTAGGTTATGTTAGGTTAGGTAGGTTAGGTAGACGAAAAAACATTAATTCATGAAAACTTGGCTTATTAGGCAAATCGGGCCTTGCATAGTAGGCTGAGAAGTGAGTTCTGGCTACTAGGTACGATATATATATATATATATATATATATATATATATATATATATATATATATATATATATATATATATATATATATATATATATATATCGTACCTAGTAGACAGAGCGTACTTCTGGCCTAGTATGCAAGGCACGATTTGCCTAATAAGCAAAGTTTTCCTGAATTTATTAGTTTTTCGAGTATTTTTCTTATGAAATGATAAAACTATCCATTTCATTATGTATGAGTTAAGTTCTTTTCATTTGAGTCAAAAACTAACGTAGATATATAACCGATTCTAACCAACCCTAAAATGGTTATCATAAATTGATTGGAATATGTATGTGGACGCTCGGTTAGTGTTACAGTAATTTATATGGTTAACGTTTGAATGACATAGTTTCCCCTCATTGTCACATTTTTTGTTACTATTACGCTGTTCACTCTCACTCTGAATCCCGTGGACTAACTGTGCTCACGTGTGTTTGTTTAAGGTATGATAACCATAGGCTTTTTACACATTAATTTGCAAAGAAATATTTCTAAAGATTATCTAATTTTCTAATAAGTATTCTTTTTCCCCACATACAAGTCAATCACACAGTACCTAACCTCAGTCAGAAACACTTTTCTTACTATATCTCGCAACGTCTTTTGCATATATATCATATCTTAAAAAAATAACAATTTTATTTCATAACTGGCAACCCCCTCCCTTCCAAAGCTTTCAAGGCCACCAAACATCATTCCTTTCCCTTAACCTCTCCCAAATTATCTTTTGCACCAATACACAAACTAGGGGGCTTTATAGCTGAGTGGACGTCGCTCTCGACTCGTAATCCTAGCTCATTCGATCCCCCGATGATGGCACAAACGGAAATCAGCAGAGTTTCTATTATTCTGATGCCCTCTATTACCTGCAGTAAATATGTACCTGGGCGTTAGTCAGCTGTTACGGGCTGCTTCCTGGGTGTGTGTCTGTGTGTGTGGATTTTTTTTATTAGTTATTAATAATTGATTGATTGACAGTTGAGAGGCGGGCCGAAAGAGTAGAGCTCAACCCTCGCAAGCACAACTAGGTGAACACAACTAGATAAATACTAACCAACCACGTTCTCGTACAATCCACTACACACGCAACCCGCCCCCTCCCAACCCCTTAAATCACTCTACCTAAATCATTAAAAAATTAAAACAAATCAATTAATACACCAAAAATACTAACTATAAATAAAGGATCCAAATTTGACACATACAGCGACTCCAGCGTAGTCTAGTCGGAAGAGACCGTGTTCTCATCTGCATAGATTGCGATCGAGCCTGTCGGAACGGGTGTGTAACTGCAGGGCACAAATATTTGTGTGTCCCCTCCTGTAGCTGCCTCTGTTTCGACAGGTTCCCTGGATAGCTGGAATTGACCTGGCCCTTGGAAAGTGGGGAAGGGGTGAAATACGTTGGGCCCACGGATGGATACCTTGGATCCATTGACCTAGGGCAGGTCTAATCACCTGGGATTCGAACCCACGGTGAGAATAGGGAGGAGATATGGGGAGGGGGGGTGAGGATGTTTCCTGGAACCAAACCTCACATAAACCCGGACACTCACACACACACCCTCACCCGAACACTCACAGGGACACTCATACTCACACACACACACCCATAGACTGTGATAAGGGAGACCATCTGAGGGGACACAGATGGCCTCGTGATCCACAGGTATAACCGGACACACACGCACACGGACACTCACAGGGGCACTCACACTCACCCGGACACTCACAGGGATAAACACACTCACACACAGACACACATCCATAGACACAAACTGTGATAAGGGAGACCAACTGAGGGGACACAGATGGCCTCCTGGACCCACAGGTATATATCAATATTTAAATATACATATATATTTATAAATATAACATATTAAAAAAATATATATATATAAATATTAATATATATATATATATATATATATATATATATATATATATATATATATATATATATATGTCGTACCTAGTAGCCAGAATGCACTTCTCAGCCTACTATGCAAGGCCCGATTTGCCTAATAAGCCAAGTTTTCCTGAATTATTATATTTTCTCTAATTTTTTTCTTATGAAATGATAAAGCTACCCATTTTATTATGTATGAAGTCAATTTTTTTTATTGGAGTTAAAATTAACGTAGATATATGACCGAACCTAACCAACCCTACCTAACCTAACCTAACCTATCTTTATAGGTTAGGTTAGGTTAGGTAGCCGAAAAAGTTAGGTTAGGTTAGGTTAGGTTGGTTAGGTAGTCGAAAAACAATTAATTCATGAAAACTTGGCTTATTAGGCAAATCGGGCCTTGCATAGTAGGCTGAGAAGTGCATTCTGGCTACTAGGTACGACATATATATATATATATATATATATATATATATATATATATATATGTATATGTCGTACCTAGTAGCCAGAACGCACTTCTCAGCCTACTATGCAAGGCCTGATTTGCCTAATAAGCCAAGTTTTCATGAATTAATTGTTTTTCGGCAACCTAACCTACCTAACCTAACCTACTTTTTTCCGCTACCTATCCTAACCTAACCTATAAAGATAGGTTAGGTTAGGTTAGGTTAGGTAGGGTTGGTTAGGTTCGGTCATATATCTACGATTTTTAACTCTAATAAAAAAAAATTGACCTCATACATAATGAAATGGGTAGCTTTATCATTTCATAAGAAAAAAATTAGAAAAAATATATTAATTCAGGAAAACTTGGCTTATTAGGCAAATCGGGCCTTGAATAGTAGGCCGAGAAGTGCGTTCTGGCTACTAGGAACGACATATATATATATATATATATATATTATATATATATATATATATATATATATATATGTCGTACCTAGTAGCCAGAACTCACTTCTCAGCCTACTATTCAAGGCCCGATTTGCCTAATAAGCCAAGTTTTCCTGAATTAATATATTTACTATAATTTTTTTCTTATGAAATGATAAAGCTACCCCTTTTCACTATGTATGAGGTCAATTTTTTTTATTGGAGTTAAAATTAACGTAGATATATGACCGAACCTAACCAACCCTACCTAACCTAACCTAACCTATATATCTAGGTAAGGTTAGGTTAGGTAGCCAAAAAAAGCTAGGTTATGTTAGGTTAGGTAGGTTAGGTAGACGAAAAAACATTAATTCATGAAAACTTGGCTTATTAGGCAAATCGGGCCTTGCATAGTAGGCTGAGAAGTGAGTTCTGGCTACTAGGTACGATATATATATATATATATATATATATATATATATATATATATATATATATATATATATATATATATATATATATATCGTACCTAGTAGACAGAGCGTACTTTCTGGCCTAGTATGCAAGGCACGATTTGCCTAATAAGCAAAGTTTTCCTGAATTTATTAGTTTTTCGAGTATTTTTCTTATGAAATGATAAAACTATCCATTTCATTATGTATGAGTTAAGTTCTTTTCATTTGAGTCAAAAACTAACGTAGATATATAACCGATTCTAACCAACCCTAAAATGGTTATCATAAATTGATTGGAATATGTATGTGGACGCTCGGTTAGTGTTACAGTAATTTATATGGTTAACGTTTGAATGACATAGTTTCCCCTCATTGTCACATTTTTTGTTACTATTACGCTGTTCACTCTCACTCTGAATCCCGTGGACTAACTGTGCTCACGTGTGTTTGTTTAAGGTATGATAACCATAGGCTTTTTACACATTAATTTGCAAAGAAATATTTCTAAAGATTATCTAATTTTCTAATAAGTATTCTTTTTCCCCACATACAAGTCAATCACACAGTACCTAACCTCAGTCAGAAACACTTTTCTTACTATATCTCGCAACGTCTTTTGCATATATATCATATCTTAAAAAAATAACAATTTTATTTCATAACTGGCAACCCCCTCCCTTCCAAAGCTTTCAAGGCCACCAAACATCATTCCTTTCCCTTAACCTCTCCCAAATTATCTTTTGCACCAATACACAAACTAGGGGGCTTTATAGCTGAGTGGACGTCGCTCTCGACTCGTAATCCTAGCTCATTCGATCCCCCGATGATGGCACAAACGGAAATCAGCAGAGTTTCTATTATTCTGATGCCCTCTATTACCTTGCAGTAAATATGTACCTGGGCGTTAGTCAGCTGTTACGGGCTGCTTCCTGGGTGTGTGTCTGTGTGTGTGGATTTTTTTTATTAGTTATTAATAATTGATTGATTGACAGTTGAGAGGCGGGCCGAAAGAGTAGAGCTCAACCCTCGCAAGCACAACTAGGTGAACACAACTAGATAAATACTAACCAACCACGTTCTCGTACAATCCACTACACACGCAACCCGCCCCCTCCCAACCCCTTAAATCACTCTACCTAAATCATTAAAAAATTAAAACAAATCAATTAATACACCAAAAATACTAACTATAAATAAAGGATCCAAATTTGACACATACAGCGACTCCAGCGTAGTCTAGTCGGAAGAGACCGTGTTCTCATCTGCATAGATTGCGATCGAGCCTGTCGGAACGGGTGTGTAACTGCAGGGCACAAATATTTGTGTGTCCCCTCCTGTAGCTGCCTCTGTTTCGACAGGTTCCCTGGATAGCTGGAATTGACCTGGCCCTTGGAAAGTGGGGAAGGGGTGAAATACGTTGGGCCCACGGATGGATACCTTGGATCCATTGACCTAGGGCAGGTCTAATCACCTGGGATTCGAACCCACGGTGAGAATAGGGAGGAGATATGGGGAGGGGGGGTGAGGATGTTTCCTGGAACCAAACCTCACATAAACCCGGACACTCACACACACACCCTCACCCGAACACTCACAGGGACACTCATACTCACACACACACACCCATAGACTGTGATAAGGGAGACCATCTGAGGGGACACAGATGGCCTCGTTGATCCACAGGTATAACCGGACACACACGCACACGGACACTCACAGGGGCACTCACACTCACCCGGACACTCACAGGGATAAACACACTCACACACAGACACACATCCATAGACACAAACTGTGATAAGGGAGACCAACTGAGGGGACACAGATGGCCTCCTGGACCCACAGGTATATATCAATATTTAAATATACATATATATTTATAAATATAACATATTAAAAAAATATATATATAAATATATATATATATATATATATATATATATATATATATATATATATATATATATATATATATATATATATATATGTCGTACCTAGTAGCCAGAATGCACTTCTCAGCCTACTATGCAAGGCCCGATTTGCCTAATAAGCCAAGTTTTCCTGAATTATTATATTTTCTCTAATTTTTTTCTTATGAAATGATAAAGCTACCCATTTTATTATGTATGAAGTCAATTTTTTTTATTGGAGTTAAAATTAACGTAGATATATGACCGAACCTAACCAACCCTACCTAACCTAACCTAACCTATCTTTATAGGTTAGGTTAGGTTAGGTAGCCGAAAAAGTTAGGTTAGGTTAGGTTAGGTTGGTTAGGTAGTCGAAAAACAATTAATTCATGAAAACTTGGCTTATTAGGCAAATCGGGCCTTGCATAGTAGGCTGAGAAGTGCATTCTGGCTACTAGGTACGACATATATATATATATTATATATATATATATATATATATATATATATATATATATATGTATATGTCGTACCTAGTAGCCAGAACGCACTTCTCAGCCTACTATGCAAGGCCTGATTTGCCTAATAAGCCAAGTTTTCATGAATTAATTGTTTTTCGGCAACCTAACCTACCTAACCTAACCTACTTTTTTCCGCTACCTATCCTAACCTAACCTATAAAGATAGGTTAGGTTAGGTTAGGTTAGGTAGGGTTGGTTAGGTTCGGTCATATATCTACGATATTTTTAACTCTAATAAAAAAAAATTGACCTCATACATAATGAAATGGGTAGCTTTATCATTTCATAAGAAAAAAATTAGAAAAAATATATTAATTCAGGAAAACTTGGCTTATTAGGCAAATCGGGCCTTGAATAGTAGGCCGAGAAGTGAGTTCTGGCTACTAGGAACGACATATATATATATATATATATATATATATATATATATATATATATATATATATATATATATATATATATATATATATATATATATATATATATATATATATCGTACCTAGTAGACAGAGCGTACTTCCTGGCCTAGTATGCAAGGCACGATTTGCCTAATAAGCAAAGTTTTCCTGAATTTATTAGTTTTTCGAGTATTTTTCTTATGAAATGATAAAACTATCCATTTCATTATGTATGAGTTAAGTTCTTTTCATTTGAGTCAAAAACTAACGTAGATATATAACCGATTCTAACCAACCCTAAAATGGTTATCATAAATTGATTGGAATATGTATGTGGACGCTCGGTTAGTGTTACAGTAATTTATATGGTTAACGTTTGAATGACATAGTTTCCCCTCATTGTCACATTTTTTGTTACTATTACGCTGTTCACTCTCACTCTGAATCCCGTGGACTAACTGTGCTCACGTGTGTTTGTTTAAGGTACGATAACCATAGGCTTTTTACACATTAATTTGCAAAGAAATATTTCTAAAGATTATCTAATTTTCTAATAAGTATTCTTTTTCCCCACATACAAGTCAATCACACAGTACCTAACCTCAGTCAGAAACACTTTTCTTACTATATCTCGCAACGTCTTTTGCATATATATCATATCTTAAAAAAATAACAATTTTATTTCATAACTGGCAACCCCCTCCCTTCCAAAGCTTTCAAGGCCACCAAACATCATTCCTTTCCCTTAACCTCTCCCAAATTATCTTTTGCACCAATACACAAACTAGGGGGCTTTATAGCTGACTGGACGTCGCTCTCGACTCGTAATCCTAGCTCATTCGATCCCCCGGTGATGGCACAAACGGAAATCAGCAGAGTTTCTATTATTCTGATGCCCTCTATTACCTTGCAGTAAATATGTACCTGGGCGTTAGTCAGCTGTTACGGGCTGCTTCCTGGGTGTGTGTGTCTGTGTGTGTGGATTTTTTTTATTAGTTATTAATAATTGATTGATTGACAGTTGAGAGGCGGGCCGAAAGAGTAGAGCTCAACCCTCGCAAGCACAACTAGGTGAACACAACTAGATAAATACTAACCAACCACGTTCTCGTACAATCCACTACACACGCAACCCGCCCCCCCAACCCCTTAAATCACTCTACCTAAATCATTAAAAAATTAAAACAAATCAATTAATACACCAAAAATACTAACTATAAATAAAGGATCCAAATTTGACACATACAGCGACTCCAGCGTAGTCTAGTCGGAAGAGAACGTGTTCTCATCTGCATAGATTGCGATCGAGCCTGTCGGAACGGGTGTGTAACTGCAGGGCACAAATATTTGTGTGTCCCCTCCTGTAGCTGCCTCTGTTTCGACAGGTTCCCTGGATAGCTGGAATTGACCTGGCCCTTGGAAAGTGGGGAAGGGGTGAAATACGTTGGGCCCACGGATGGATACCTTGGATCCATTGACCTAGGGCAGGTCTAATCACCTGGGATTCGAACCCACGGTGGGAATAGGGAGGAGATATGGGGAGGGGGGGGGGAGGATGTTTCCTGGAACCAAACCTCACATAAACCCGGACACTCACACACACACCCTCACCCGAACACTCACAGGGACACTCATACTCACACACACACACCATAGACTGTGATAAGGGAGACCATCTGAGGGGACACAGATGGCCTCGTTGATCCACAGGTATAACCGGACACAAACGCACACGGACACTCACAGGGGCACTCACACTCACCCGGGCACTCACAGGGATAAACACACTCACACACAGACACACATCCATAGACACAAACTGTGATAAGGGAGACCAACTGTGGGGACACAGATGGCCTCCTGGACCCACAGGTATATATCAATATTTAAATATACATATATATTTATAAATATAACATATTAAAAAAATATATATATATAAATATATATATATATATATATATATATATATATATATATGTCGTACCTAGTAGCCAGAACTCACTTCTCAGCCTACTATTCAAGGCCCGATTTGCCTAATAAGCCAAGTTTTCCTGAAGTAATATATTTACTATAATTTTTTTCTTATGAAATGATAAAGCAACCCTTTTCTCTATGTATGAGGTCAATTTTTTTTTATTAGAGTTAAAATTAACGTAGATATATGACCGAACCTAACCAACCCTACCAAACCTAACCTAACCTATATTTATAGGTAAGGTTAGGTTAGGTAGCCAAAAAAGCTAGGTTAGGTTAGGTTAGGTAGGTTAGGTAGACGAAAAAACATTAATTCATGAAAACTTGGCTTATTAGGCAAATCGGGCCTTGAATAGTAGGCTGAGAAGTGCGTTCTGGCTATTAGGTACGACATATATATATATATATATATATATATATATATATATATATATATATATATGTATATGTCGTACCTAGTAGCCAGAACGCACTTCTCAGCCTACTATGCAAGGCCTGATTTGCCTAATAAGCCAAGTTTTCATGAATTAATTGTTTTTCGGCAACCTAACCTACCTAACCTAACCTACTTTTTTCTCCTACCTATCCTAACCTAACCTATAAAGATAGGTTAGGTTAGGTTAGGTTAGGTAGGGTTGGTTAGGTTCGGTCATATATCTACGATATTTTTAACTCTAATAAAAAAAAATTGACCTCATACATAATGAAATGGGTAGCTTTATCATTTCATAAGAAAAAAATTAGAAAAAATATATTAATTCAGGAAAACTTGGCTTATTAGGCAAATCGGGCCTTGAATAGTAGGCCGAGAAGTGCGTTCTGGCTACTAGGAACGACATATATATATATATATATATATATATATATATATATATATATATATATATAATATATATATATATATATATATATATATATATATATATATATATATATATATATATATATATATATATATCGTACCTAGTAGACAGAGCGTACTTCCTGGCCTAGTATGCAAGGCACTATTTGCCTAATAAGCAAAGTTTTCCTGAATTTATTAGTTTTTCGAGTATTTTTCTTATGAAATGATAAAACTATCCATTTCATTATGTATGAGTTAAGTTCTTTTCATTTGAGTCAAAAACTAACGTAGATATATAACCGATTCTAACCAACCCTAAAATGGTTATCATAAATTGATTGGAATATGTATGTGGACGCTCGGTTAGTGTTACAGTAATTTATATGGTTAACGTTTGAATGACATAGTTTCCCCTCATTGTCACATTTTTTGTTACTATTACGCTGTTCACTCTCACTCTGAATCCCGTGGACTAACTGTGCTCACGTGTGTTTGTTTAAGGTACGATAACCATAGGCTTTTTACACATTAATTTGCAAAGAAATATTTCTAAAGATTATCTAATTTTCTAATAAGTATTCTTTTTCCCCACATACAAGTCAATCACACAGTACCTAACCTCAGTCAGAAACACTTTTCTTACTATATCTCGCAACGTCTTTTGCATATATATCATATCTTAAAAAAATAACAATTTTATTTCATAACTGGCAACCCCCTCCCTTCCAAAGCTTTCAAGGCCACCAAACATCATTCCTTTCCCTTAACCTCTCCCAAATTATCTTTTGCACCAATACACAAACTAGGGGGCTTATAGCTGAGTGGACGTCGCTCTCGACTCGTAATCCTAGCTCATTCGATCCCCCGGTGATGGCACAAACGGAAATCAGCAGAGTTTCTATTATTCTGATGCCCTCTATTACCTAGCAGTAAATATGTACCTGGGCGTTAGTCAGCTGTTACGGGCTGCTTCCTGGGTGTGTGTGTCTGTGTGTGTGGATTTTTTTTATTAGTTATTAATAATTGATTGATTGACAGTTGAGAGGCGGGCCGAAAGAGTAGAGCTCAACCCTCGCAAGCACAACTAGGTGAACACAACTAGATAAATACTAACCAACCACGTTCTCGTACAATCCACTACACACGCAACCCGCCCCCTCCCAACCCCTTAAATCACTCTACCTAAATCATTAAAAAATTAAAACAAATCAATTAATACACCAAAAATACTAACTATAAATAAAGGATCCAAATTTGACACATACAGCGCCTCCAGCTTAGTCTAGTCGGAAGAGAACGTGTTCTCATCTGCATAGATTGCGATCGAGCCTGTCGGAACGGGTGTGTAACTGCAGGGCACAAATATTTGTGTGTCCCCTCCTGTAGCTGCCTCTGTTTCGACAGGTTCCCTGGATAGCTGGAATTGACCTGGCCCTTGGAAAGTGGGGAAGGGGTGAAATACGTTGGGCCCACGGATGGATACCTTGGATCCATTGACCTAGGGCAGGTCTAATCACCTGGGATTCGAACCCACGGTGGGAATAGGGAGGAGATATGGGGAGGGGGGGGGAGGATGTTTCCTGGAACCAAACCTCACATAAACCCGGACACTCACACACACACCCTCACCCGAACACTCACAGGGACACTCATACTCACACACACACACACCCATAGACTGTGATAAGGGAGACCATCTGAGGGGACACAGATGGCCTCGTGGATCCACAGGTATAACCGGACACACACGCACACGGACACTCACAGGGGCACTCACACTCACCCGGACACTCACAGGGATAAACACACTCACACACAGACACACATCCATAGACACAAACTGTGATAAGGGAGACCAACTGAGGGGACACAGATGGCCTCCTGGACCCACAGGTATATATCAATATTTAAATATACATATATATTTATAAATATAACATATTAAAAAAATATATATATATATATATATATATATATATATATATATATATATATATATATATATATATATATATATGTATATGTCGTACCTAGTAGCCAGAACGCACTTCTCAGCCTACTATGCAAGGCCTGATTTGCCTAATAAGCCAAGTTTTCATGAATTAATTGTTTTTCGGCAACCTAACCTACCTAACCTAACCTACCTTTTTCCGCTACCTATCCTAACCTAACCTATAAAGATAGGTTAGGTTAGGTTAGGTAGGGTTGGTTAGGTTCGGTCATATATCTACGATATTTTTAACTCTAATAAAAAAAAATTGACCTCATACATAATGAAATGGGTAGCTTTATCATTTCATAAGAAAAAAATTAGAAAAAATATATTAATTCAGGAAAACTTGGCTTATTAGGCAAATCGGGCCTTGAATAGTAGGCCGAGAAGTGCGTTCTGGCTACTAGGAACGATATATATATATATATATATATATATATATATATATATATATATATATATATATATATATATATATATATATGTCGTACCTAGTAGCCAGAACTCACTTCTCAGCCTACTATTCAAGGCCCGATTTGCCTAATAAGCCAAGTTTTCCTGAATTAATATATTTACTATAATTTTTTTCTTATGAAATGATAAAGCAACCCTTTTCTCTATGTATGAGGTCAATTTTTTTTTATTGGAGTTAAAATTAACGTAGATATATGACCGAACCTAACCAACCCTACCTAACCTAACCTAACCTATATTATAGGTAAGGTTAGGTTAGGTAGCCAAAAAAGCTAGGTTAGGTTAGGTTAGGTAGGTTAGGTAGACGAAAAAACATTAATTCATGAAAACTTGGCTTATTAGGCAAATCGGGCCTTGAATAGTAGGCTGAGAAGTGCGTTCTGGCTATTAGGTACGACATATATATATATATATATATATATATATATATATATATATATATATATATATATATATATATATATATATATATATATATATATATATATATATATATCGTACCTAGTAGACAGAGCGTACTTCCTGGCCTAGTATGCAAGGCACGATTTGCCTAATAAGCAAAGTTTTCCTGAATTTATTAGTTTTTCGAGTATTTTTCTTATGAAATGATAAAACTATCCATTTCATTATGTATGAGTTAAGTTCTTTTCATTTGAGTCAAAAACTAACGTAGATATATAACCGATTCTAACCAACCCTAAAATGGTTATCATAAATTGATTGGAATATGTATGTGGACGCTCGGTTAGTGTTACAGTAATTTATATGGTTAACGTTTGAATGACATAGTTTCCCCTCATTGTCACATTTTTGTTACTATTACGCTGTTCACTCTCACTCTGAATCCCGTGGACTAACTGTGCTCACGTGTGTTTGTTTAAGGTACGATAACCATAGGCTTTTTACACATTAATTTGCAAAGAAATATTTCTAAAGATTATCTAATTTTCTAATAAGTATTCTTTTTCCCCACATACAAGTCAATCACACAGTACCTAACCTCAGTCAGAAACACTTTTCTTACTATATCTCGCAACGTCTTTTGCATATATATCATATCTTAAAAAAATAACAATTTTATTTCATAACTGGCAACCCCTCCCTTCCAAAGCTTTCAAGGCCACCAAACATCATTCCTTTCCCTTAACCTCTCCCAAATTATCTTTTGCACCAATACACAAACTAGGGGGCTTTATAGCTGAGTGGACGTCGCTCTCGACTCGTAATCCTAGCTCATTCGATCCCCCGGTGATGGCACAAACGGAAATCAGCAGAGTTTCTATTATTCTGATGCCCTCTATTACCTAGCAGTAAATATGTACCTGGGCGTTAGTCAGCTGTTACGGGCTGCTTCCTGGGTGTGTGTGTCTGTGTGTGTGGATTTTTTTTATTAGTTATTAATAATTGATTGATTGACAGTTGAGAGGCGGGCCGAAAGAGTAGAGCTCAACCCTCGCAAGCACAACTAGGTGAACACAACTAGATAAATACTAACCAACCACGTTCTCGTACAATCCACTACACACGCAACCCGCCCCCTCCCAACCCCTTAAATCACTCTACCTAAATCATTAAAAAATTAAAACAAATCAATTAATACACCAAAAATACTAACTATAAATAAAGGATCCAAATTTGACACATACAGCGACTCCAGCGTAGTCTAGTCGGAAGAGAACGTGTTCTCATCTGCATAGATTGCGATCGAGCCTGTCGGAACGGGTGTGTAACTGCAGGGCACAAATATTTGTGTGTCCCCTCCTGTAGCTGCCTCTGTTTCGACAGGTTCCCTGGATAGCTGGAATTGACCTGGCCCTTGGAAAGGGGAAGGGGTGAAATACGTTGGGCCCACGGATGGATACCTTGGATCCATTGACCTAGGGCAGGTCTAATCACCTGGGATTCGAACCCACGGTGGGAATAGGGAGGAGATATGGGGGGGGGGGGAGGATGTTTCCTGGAACCAAACCTCACATAAACCCGGACACTCACACACACACCCTCACCCGAACACTCACAGGGACACTCATACTCACACACACACACACCCATAGACTGTGATAAGGGAGACCATCTGAGGGGACACAGATGGCCTCGTGGATCCACAGGTATAACCGGACACACACGCACACGGACACTCACAGGGGCACTCACACTCACCCGGACACTCACAGGGATAAACACACTCACACACAGACACACATCCATAGACACAAACTGTGATAAGGGAGACCAACTGAGGGGACACAGATGGCCTCCTGGACCCACAGGTATATATCAATATTTAAATATACATATATATTTATAAATATAACATATTAAAAAAATATATATATATATATATATATATTATATATATATTATATATATATATATATATATATATATATATATATATATATATGTATATGTCGTACCTAGTAGCCAGAACGCACTTCTCAGCCTACTATGCAAGGCCTGATTTGCCTAATAAGCCAAGTTTTCATGAATTAATTGTTTTTCGGCAACCTAACCTACCTAATCTAACCTACTTTTCCGCTACCTATCCTAACCTAACCTATAAAGATAGGTTAGGTTAGGTTAGGTTAGGTAGGGTTGGTTAGGTTCGGTCATATATCTACGATATTTTTAACTCTAATAAAAAAAAATTGACCTCATACATAATGAAATGGGTAGCTTTATCATTTCATAAGAAAAAATTAGAAAAAATATATTAATTCAGGAAAACTTGGCTTATTAGGCAAATCGGGCCTTGAATAGTAGGCCGAGAAGTGCGTTCTGGCTACTAGGAACGACATATATATATATATATTATATATATATATATATATATATATATATATATATATAATATATTATATGTCGTACCTAGTAGCCAGAACTCACTTCTCAGCCTACTATTCAAGGCCCGATTTGCATAATAAGCCAAGTTTTCCGGAATTAATATATTTACTATAATTTTTTCTTATGAAATGATAAAGCACCTTTTCTCTATGTATGAGGTCAATTTTTTTTTATTGGAGTTAAAATTAACGTAGATATATGACCGAACCTAACCAACCCTACCTAACTAACCTAACCTATATTTATAGGTAAGGTTAGGTTAGGTAGCCAAAAAAAGCTAGGTTAGGTTAGGTTAGGTAGGTTAGGTAGACGAAAAAACATTAATTCATGAAAACTTGGCTTATTAGGCAAATTGGGCCTTGAATAGTAGGCTGAGAAGTGCGTTCTGGCTATTAGGTACGGACATATATATATAATATATATATATATATATATATATATATATATATATATATATGTCGTACCTAGTAGCCAGAACTCACTTCTCAGCCTACTATTCAAGGCCCGATTTGCCTAATAAGCCAAGTTTTCCTGAATTAATATATTTACTATAATTTTTTTCTTATGAAATGATAAAGCAACCCTTTTCTCTATGTATGAGGTCAATTTTTTTTTATTGGAGTTAAAATTAACGTAGATATATGACCGAACCTAACCAACCCTACCTAACCTAACCTAACCTATATTTATAGGTAAGGTTAGGTTAGGTAGCCAAAAAAAGCTAGGTTAGGTTGGTTAGGGTAGGTTAGGTAGACGAAAAAACATTAATTCATGAAAACTTGGCTTATTAGGCAAATCGGGCCTTGAATAGTAGGCTGAGAAGTGCGTTCTGGCTATTAGGTACGACATATATATATATATATATATATATATATATATATATATATATCTATATATATATATATATATATATATAATAATATATATAATATATATTATCGTACCTAGTAGACAGAGCGTACTTCCTGGCCTAGTATGCAAGGCACGATTTGCCTAATAAGCAAAGTTTTCCTGAATTTATTAGTTTTTCGAGTATTTTTCTTATGAAATGATAAAACTATCCATTTCATTATGTATGAGTTAAGTTCTTTTCATTTGAGTCAAAAACTAACGTAGATATATAACCGATTCTAACCAACCCTAAAATGGTTATCATAAATTGATTGGAATATGTATGTGGACGCTCGGTTAGTGTTACAGTAATTTATATGGTTAACGTTTGAATGACATAGTTTCCCCTCATTGTCACATTTTTTGTTACTATTACGCTGTTCACTCTCACTCTGAATCCCGTGGACTAACTGTGCTCACGTGTGTTTGTTTAAGGTACGATAACCATAGGCTTTTTACACATTAATTTGCAAAGAAATATTTCTAAAGATTATCTAATTTTCTAATAAGTATTCTTTTTCCCCACATACAAGTCAATCACACAGTACCTAACCTCAGTCAGAAACACTTTTCTTACTATATCTCGCAACGTCTTTTGCATATATATCATATCTTAAAAAAATAACAATTTTATTTCATAACTGGCAACCCCCCCTTCCAAAGCTTTCAAGGCCACCAAACATCATTCCTTTCCCTTAACCTCTCCCAAATTATCTTTTGCACCAATACACAAACTAGGGGGCTTTATAGCTGAGTGGACGTCGCTCTCGACTCGTAATCCTAGCTCATTCGATCCCCCGGTGATGGCACAAACGGAAATCAGCAGAGTTTCTATTATTCTGATGCCCTCTATTACCTAGCAGTAAATATGTACCTGGGCGTTAGTCAGCTGTTACGGGCTGCTTCCTGGGTGTGTGTGTCTGTGTGTGTGGATTTTTTTTATTAGTTATTAATAATTGATTGATTGACAGTTGAGAGGCGGGCCGAAAGAGTAGAGCTCAACCCTCGCAAGCACAACTAGGTGAACACAACTAGATAAATACTAACCAACCACGTTCTCGTACAATCCACTACACACGCAACCCGCCCCCTCCCAACCCCTTAAATCACTCTACCTAAATCATTAAAAAATTAAAACAAATCAATTAATACACCAAAAATACTAACTATAAATAAAGGATCCAAATTTGACACATACAGCGCCTCCAGCTTAGTCTAGTCGGAAGAGAACGTGTTCTCATCTGCATAGATTGCGATCGAGCCTGTCGGAACGGGTGTGTAACTGCAGGGCACAAATATTTGTGTGTCCCCTCCTGTAGCTGCCTCTGTTTCGACAGGTTCCCTGGATAGCTGGAATTGACCTGGCCCTTGGAAAGTGGGGAAGGGGTGAAATACGTTGGGCCCACGGATGGATACCTTGGATCCATTGACCTAGGGCAGGTGTAATCACCTGGGATTCGAACCCACGGTGGGAATAGGGAGGAGATATGGGGAGGGGGGGGGGGAGGATGTTTCCTGGAACCAAACCTCACATAAACCCGGACACTCACACACACACCCTCACCCGAACACTCACAGGGACACTCATACTCACACACACACACACCCATAGACTGTGATAAGGGAGACCATCTGAGGGGACACAGATGGCCTCGTGGATCCACAGGTATAACCGGACACACACGCACACGGACACTCACAGGGGCACTCACACTCACCCGGACACTCACAGGGATAAACACACTCACACACAGACACACATCCATAGACACAAACTGTGATAAGGGAGACCAACTGAGGGGACACAGATGGCCTCCTGGACCCACAGGTATATATCAATATTTAAATATACATATATATTTATAAATATAACATATTAAAAAAAAAAATATATATATATATATATATGTATATATATATATATATTAATATATATATATATATATATATATATATATATGTATATGTCGTACCTAGTAGCCAGAATGCACTTCTCATATGCAAGGCCTGATTTGCCTAATAAGCCAAGTTTTCATGAATTAATTGTTTTTCGGCAACCTAACCTACCTAATCTAACCTACTTTTTTCCGCTACCTATCCTAACCTAACCTATAAAGATAGGTTAGGTTAGGTTAGGTTAGGTAGGGTTGGTTAGGTTCGGTCATATATCTACAATATTTTTAACTCTAATAAAAAAAATTGACCTCATACATAATGAAATGGGTAGCTTTATCATTTCATAAGAAAAAAATTAGAAAAAATATAATTATTCAGGAAAACTTGGCTTATTAGGCAAATCGGGCCTTGAATAGTAGGCCGAGAAGTGCGTTCTGGCTACTAGGAACGACATATATATATATATATATATATATATATATATATATATATATATATATATATATATATGTCGTACCTAATAGCCAGAACGCACTTCTATGCCTACTATTCAAGGCCCGATTTGCCTAATAAGCCAAGTTTTCATGAATTAATTGTTTTTCGACTACCTAACCTACCTAACCTAACCTAACCTACCTTTTTCGGCTACCTAACCTAACCTTACCTATAAAGATAGGTTAGGTTAGGTTAGGTAGGGTTGGTTAGGTTCGGTCATATATCTACGTTATTTTTAACTCCAATAAAAAAAAATTGACCTCATACATAATGAAATGGGTAGCTTTATCATTTCATAAGAAAAAAATTAGAGAAAATATATTAATTCATGAAAACTTGGCTTATTAGGCAAATCGGGCCTTGAATAGTAGGCATAGAAGTGCGTTCTGGCTATTAGGTACGACATATATATATATATATATATATATATATATATATATATATATGTCGTACCTAGTAGCCAGAACTCACTTCTCAGCCTACTATTCAAGGCCCGATTTGCCTAATAAGCCAAGTTTTCCTGAATTAATATATTTACTATAATTTTTTTCTTATGAAATGATAAAGCAACCCTTTTCTCTATGTATGAGGTCAATTTTTTTTTATTGGAGTTAAAATTAACGTAGATATATGACCGAACCTAACCAACCCTACCTAACCTAACCTAACCTATATATATAGGTAAGGTTAGGTTAGGTAGCCAAAAAAAGCTAGGTTAGGTTTGGTTAGGTAGGTTAGGTAGACGAAAAAACATTAATTCATGAAAACTTGGCTTATTAGGCAAATCGGGCCTTGAATAGTAGGCTGAGAAGTGCGTTCTGGCTATTAGGTACGACATATATATATTATATATATAATATATATATATATATATATATATATATATATATATATATATATATATATCGTACCTAGTAGACAGAGCGTACTTCCTGGCCTAGTATGCAAGGCACGATTTGCCTAATAAGCAAAGTTTTCCTGAATTTATTAGTTTTTCGAGTATTTTTCTTATGAAATGATAAAACTATCCATTTCATTATGTATGAGTTAAGTTCTTTTCATTTGAGTCAAAAACTAACGTAGATATATAACCGATTCTAACCAACCCTAAAATGGTTATCATAAATTGATTGGAATATGTATGTGGACGCTCGGTTAGTGTTACAGTAATTTATATGGTTAACGTTTGAATGACATAGTTTCCCCTCATTGTCACATTTTTTGTTACTATTACGCTGTTCACTCTCACTCTGAATCCCGTGGACTAACTGTGCTCACGTGTGTTTGTTTAAGGTACGATAACCATAGGCTTTTTACACATTAATTTGCAAAGAAATATTTCTAAAGATTATCTAATTTTCTAATAAGTATTCTTTTTCCCCACATACAAGTCAATCACACAGTACCTAACCTCAGTCAGAAACACTTTTCTTACTATATCTCGCAACGTCTTTTGCATATATATCATATCTTAAAAAAATAACAATTTTATTTCATAACTGGCAACCCCCTCCCTTCCAAAGCTTTCAAGGCCACCAAACATCATTCCTTTCCCTTAACCTCTCCCAAATTATCTTTTGCACCAATACACAAACTAGGGGGCTTTATAGCTGAGTGGACGTCGCTCTCGACTCGTAATCCTAGCTCATTCGATCCCCCGGTGATGGCACAAACGGAAATCAGCAGAGTTTCTATTATTCTGATGCCCTCTATTACCTAGCAGTAAATATGTACCTGGGCGTTAGTCAGCTGTTACGGGCTGCTTCCTGGGTGTGTGTGTCTGTGTGTGTGGATTTTTTTTATTAGTTATTAATAATTGATTGATTGACAGTTGAGAGGCGGGCCGAAAGAGTAGAGCTCAACCCTCGCAAGCACAACTAGGTGAACACAACTAGATAAATACTAACCAACCACGTTCTCGTACAATCCACTACACACGCAACCCGCCCCCTCCCAACCCCTTAAATCACTCTACCTAAATCATTAAAAAATTAAAACAAATCAATTAATACACCAAAAATACTAACTATAAATAAAGGATCCAAATTTGACACATACAGCGCCTCCAGCGTAGTCTAGTCGGAAGAGAACGTGTTCTCATCTGCATAGATTGCGATCGAGCCTGTCGGAACGGGTGTGTAACTGCAGGGCACAAATATTTGTGTGTCCCCTCCTGTAGCTGCCTCTGTTTCGACAGGTTCCCTGGATAGCTGGAATTGACCTGGCCCTTGGAAAGTGGGGAAGGGGTGAAATACGTTGGGCCCACGGATGGATACCTTGGATCCATTGACCTAGGGCAGGTCTAATCACCTGGGATTCGAACCCACGGTGGGAATAGGGAGGAGATATGGGGAGGGGGGGGGGGAGGATGTTTCCTGGAACCAAACCTCACATAAACCCGGACACTCACACACACACCCTCACCCGAACACTCACAGGGACACTCATACTCACACACACACACACCCATAGACTGTGATAAGGGAGACCATCTGAGGGGACACAGATGGCCTCGTGGATCCACAGGTATATCCGGACACACACGCACACGGACACTCACAGGGGCACTCACACTCACCCGGACACTCACAGGGATAAACACACTCACACACTGACACACATCCATAGACACAAACTGTGATAAGGGAGACCAACTGAGGGGACACAGATGGCCTCCTGGACCCACAGGTATATATCAATATTTAAATATACATATATATTTATAAATATAACATATTAAAAAATATATATATATATATATATATATATATATATATGTCGTACCTAGTAGCCAGAACGCACTTCTCAGCCTACTATGCAAGGCCCAATTTGCCTAATAAGCCAAGTTTTCATGAATTATTTGTTTTTCGACTACCTAACCTACCTAACCTAACCTAACCTAACTTTTTCGGCTACCTAACCTAACCTAACCTATAGAGATAGGTTAGGTTAGGTTAGGTAGGGTTGGTTAGGTTCGGTCATATATCTACGTTAATTTTAACTCCAATAAAAAAAAATTGACCTCATACATAATGAAATGGGTAGCTTTATCATTTCATAAGAAAAAAATTAGAGAAAATATATTAATTCAGGAAAACTTGGCTAATTAGGCAAATCGGGCCTTGCATAATAGGCTGAGAAGTGCATTCTGGCTACTAGGTACGACATATATATATATATATATATATATATATATATATATATATATATGTCGTACCTAGTAGCCAGAACGCACTTCTCAGCCTACTCTGCATGGCCCGATTTGCCTAATAAGCCAAGTTTTCATGAATTAATGTTTTTTCGACTACCTAATCTACCTAACCTAACCTAACCTAACATTTTTGGCTACCTAACCTAACCTAACCTATAAAGATAGGTAAGGTTAGGTTAGGTAGGGTTGGTTAGGTTCGGTCACATATCTACGTTAATTTTAACTCCAATAAAAAAAAATGACCTCATACATAATGAAATGGTAGCTTTATCATTTCATAAGAAAAAATTTAGAGATATTATATTAATTCAGGAAACTTGGCTTATTAGGCAAATCGGGCCTTGCATAGTAGGCCGAGAACTGCGTTCTGGCTACTAGGTACGACATATATATATATATATATATATATATATATGTATATGTCGTACCTAGTAGCCAGAACGCACTTCTCAGCCTACTATGCAAGGCCTGATTTGCCTAATAAGCCAAGTTTTCATGAATTAATTGTTTTTCGGCAACCTAACCTACCTAATCTAACCTACTTTTTTTCCGCTATC
>NC_091176.1:45478667-45516399 GCF_040958095.1 Procambarus clarkii | reverse complement strand
GAGCAGAGAAAGAGGGGCCGAGGCAGAGGGGCCGAGGCAGAGGGGCAGAGGCAGAGGGGCAGTGGCAGAGTGGCCGAGGCAGAGAGGCTGAGGCAGAGGGGCTGAGGAAGAGGGGCTGAGGCAGAGGGGCAGAGTAAGAGGGGCTGAGGCAGAGGGGACTGAGGCAGAGGGGCTGAGACAGAGGGGTCGAGGCAGAGGGGCAGAGTAAGAGGGGCTGAGGAAGAGGGGGCTGAGGCAGAGGGGCTGAGGCAGAAGGGGCTGAGGCAGAGGGGCCGAGGCAGAGGGGGCTGAGGCAGAGGGGCTGAGGCAGAGGGGCTGAGGTAGAGGGGCTGAGGCAGAGGGGCTGAGGCAGATGGGAAGAGGCAGAGGGGCTGAGGCAGAGGGGCCGAGGCAGAGGGGCAGAGGCACAATGGGCTGAGGCAGAGGGGCTGAGGCAGAGAGGCCGAGGCACAGGGGCTGAGGCAGAGGGGCTGAGGCAGAGGGGCTGAGGCAGAGGGACAGAGGCAGAGGGGCAGAGGCAAAAGGGCAGTAGCAGAGGAGCCGAGGCAGAGACTCTGAGGCAGAGGGGCTGAGGCAGAGGGGCTGAGGCAGAGGGTCAGAGGCAGAGGGGCAGTAGCAGAGGGGCTGAGGCAGAGGGGCTGAGGCAGAGGGGCATTGGCAGAGGGGCCGAGGCAGAGGGGCCGAGGCAGAGGGGCTGAGGCAGAGGGGGCGAGGCAGAGGGGCAGTGGCAGAGGGGCCGATGCAGAGGGGCAGAGGCAGAGGGGCAGAGGCAGAGGGGCAGAGGCAGAGGGGCCGAGGAAGAGGGGCAGAGGCAGAGGGGCTGAGGCAGAGGGGCTGAGGCAAAGGGGCTGAGGCAGAGGGGCCGAGGCAGAGTGGCTGAGACAGAGCGGCTGAGGCAGAGGGGCCGAGGCAAAGGGGCAGAGGCACAGGGGCTGAGGCAAAGGGGCTAAGGCAGAGGGGCCGAGGCACAGGGGCTGAGGCAGAGGAACTGAGGCAGAGGGACTGAGGCAGAGGGGCAGAGGCAGAGGGGCAGAGACAGAGGGGCGATGGCAGAGGGGCTGAGGCAGAGGGGCTGAGGCAGAGGGGCAGAGGCAGAGGGGGCTGAGGCAGAGGGGCTGAGGCAGAGGGGCTGAGGCAGAGGAGCCAAGGCAGAGGGGCGGAGGCAGAGGGGCTGAGGCAGAGGGGCAGAGGCAGAGGGGCTGAGGCAGAGGGGCCGAGGCAGAGGGGCAGAGGCACAGGGGCTGAGGCAGAGGGGCTGAGGCAGAGGGGCCGAGGCACAGGGGATGAGGCAGAGGGGCTGAGGCAGAGGGGCAGTGTCAGAGGGGCCGAGGCAAAGAGGCTGAGGCAGAGGGGCTGAGGCAGAGGGGCTGAGGCAGAGGAGCAGAGTAAGAGGGGCTGAGGCAGAGGGAGCTGAGGCAGAGGGGCTGAGACCGAGGGGTCGAGGCAGAGGGGCAGAGTAAGAGGGGCTGAGGCAGTGGGGACTCAGGCAGAGGGGCTGAGGCAGAGGGGCTGAGTCAGTGGGGCCGAGGCAGAGGGGGCTGAGGCAGAGGGGCCGAGGCAGATGGGATGAGGCAGAGGAGCTGAAGCAGAGGGGCAGCGGCAGCGCGGCTGAGGCCGAGGCAAAGGGGCAAAGGCACAGGGGCTGAGGTAGGGGGGCTATGGCAGAGAGGCCGAGGCACAGGGGCTGAGGCAGAGGGGCAGAGGCACAAGGGCTGAGGCAGAGGAGCTAAGGCAAAGGAGCTGAGGCAGAGGGGCAGAGGCAGAGGGGCAGAGGCAGAGGGGCGGTGGCAGAGGGGGCTGAGATTGAGGGGCTGAGACAGAGGGGCAGTGGCAGAGGGGCTGAGGCAGAGGGGCTGAGGCAGAGGGGCTGAGGCAGAGGGGCTGAGGCAGAGGGGTCGAGGCAGAAGGGCAGTGGCAGAGGGGCCGGGGCAGAGGGGCCGAGGCAGTGGGGCCAGGGCAGAGGGGCCGAGGCAGTGGGGCCGGGGCAGAGGTGCCGAGGCAGTGGGGCCGAGGCAGAGGGGCAGTGGCAGAGGGGCCGAGGCAGAGGGGCAGAAGCAGAGGGCTGAGGCAGAGGGGCTGAGGCAGAGGGGCAGAGTAAGAGGGGCTGAGGCAGAGGGGGATGAGGCAGATGGGCTGAGACAGAGGGGTCGAGGCAAAGGGGCAGAGTAAGAGGGGGCTGAGGCAGAGGGGGCTGAGGCAGAGGGGGCTGAGGCAGAGGGGGCTGAGGCAGAGGGGCTGAGGCAGAGGGGTTGAGGCAGAGGGGCCGATTCAGAGGGGGCTGAGGCAGAGGGGCTGAGGCAGAGGGGCTGAGGCAGAAGGGCTGAGGCAGAGTTGCTGAGGCAGATGGGCAGGGGCAAAGGGGCTGAGGCAGAGGGGCCGAGGCAGAGGGGCCGAGGCAACAGAGGCAGAGGGGCTGTGGCAGAAAGGCCGAGGCAGAAGGGCAGAGACAGAGGGGCTGAGGCAGAGGGTCTGAGGCAGAGGGTCTGAGGCAGAGGGGCTGAGGCAGCGGGGCAGTGACAGTGGGGCTGAGGCAGAGGGGCTGAGGCTGAGGGGCTGAGAGAGAGGAGGGGTGAGGCAGAGGGGCTATGACAGAGGGGTCGAGGCAGAGGAGCAGAGTAAGAAGGGCTGAGGCAGAGGGGGCTGAGGCAGAGGGGTTGAGGCAGAGGGGCTGAGGCAGAGGGGCCAAGGCAGAGGGGGCTGAGGCAGAGGGGCTGAGGCAGAGGGGCCGAGGCAGAGGGGCAGTGGCAGAGGGGCCAAGGCAGAGGGGCTGAGGCAGAGGGGCTGAGACAGAGGGGCTGAGACAGAGGGGCTGAGGCAGAGGGGCAGAGGCAGAGGGGCCGAGGCAGAGGGTCTGAGGCAGAGGGGCCGAGGGAGAGAGACTGAGGGGCTGAGGCAGAGGTGCTGAGGCAGAGGGGCCGAGGGAGAGGGGCCGAGGCAGCAGAGGCAGAGGGGCAGTGGCAGAAAGGCCGAGGCAGAAGGGCAGAGGCAGAGGGGCTGAGGCAGTGGGGCCGAGGCAGAGGGGCAGTGGCAGAGGGGCTGAGGCAGAGGGGCAGAGGCAGAGGGCTGAGGCAGAGGTGCCGAGGCAGAGGGGCCGAGGCAGAGGGGCTGAGGCAGAGGGGCAGAGTAAGAGGGGCCGAGGCAGAGGGGGGATGAGGCAGAGGGGCTGAGACAGAGGGGTCGAGGCAGAGGGGCAGAGTAAGAGGGGCTGAGGCAGAGGGGGCTGAGGCAGAGGGGCTGAGGCAGAGGGGTTGAGGCAGAGGGGCCGAAGCAGAGGGCTGAGGCAGATGGGCAGGGGCAGAGGGGCTGAGGCAGAGGGGCAGTGGCACAGGGGCTGAGGCAGAGGGGCTGAGGCAGAGGGGCTGAGGCAGAGGGGCCGAGGCAGAGGGGCCGAGGCAGAGGGTCTGAGGCAGAGGGGCCGAGGGAGAGAGACTGAGGGGCTGAGGCAGAGGTGCTGAGGCAGAGGGGCCGAGGGAGAGGGGCCGAGGCAGCAGAGGCAGAGGGGCAGTGGCAGAAAGGCCGAGGCAGAAGGGCAGAGGCAGAGGGGCTGAGGCAGAGGGTCTGAGGCAGAGGGGCTGAGGCAGAGGGGCAGTGACAGAGGGAATGAGGCAGAGGGGCTGAGGCAGAGGGGCTGAGGCAGAGGGGCCGAGGCAGAGGGGCAGAGGCAGAGGGGCAGTAGCAGAGGGCCGAGGCAGAAGGGCAGAGGGAGAGGGGCTGAGGCAGAGGGGCTGAGGCAGAGGGGCTGAGGCAGAGGGGTCGAGGCAGAGGGGCAGTGGCAGAGGGGCCGAGGCAGAGGGACCGAGGCAGAGGGACCGAGGCACAGGGGCCGAGGCAGAGGGGCCGAGGCGGAAAGACAGTGGCAGAGGGGCCGAGGCAGAGAGGCTGAGGCAGAGGGGCTGAGGCAGAGGGGATGAGGGAGAGGGGCTGAAGCAGAGGGGCAGAGGCAGAGGGGCAGAGGCAGAGGGGCAGTGGCAGAGGGGCTGAGGCAGAGGGGCTGAGGCAGAGGGGCAGTGGCAGAGGGGCCGAGGCAGAGGGGCCGAGGCAGAGGGGCAGTGGCAGAGGGGCTGAGGCAGAGGGGCAACGGCAGAGGGGCTGAGGCAGAGGGGCAGAGTAATAGGGGCTGAGGCAGAGGGGGCTGAGGCAGAGGGGCTGAGGCAGAGGGGCTGAAGCAGAGGGGCCAAGGCAGAGGGGCTGAGGCAGATGGGCAGGGGCAGAGGGACTGAGGCATAGGGGCCGAGGCAGAGGGGTCGAGGCAGAGGGGCAGTGGCAGAGGGGCCGAGGCAGAGGGGCAGAGGCAGAGGGGCTGAGGCAGAGGTGCTGAAGCAGAGGGGCTGAGGCAGAGGGGCAGTGGCAGAGGGTCTGAGGCAGAGGGGCCGAGGCAGAGGGGCCGAGGCAGCAGACGCAGAGGGGCAATGGCAGAAAGACCGAGGTAGAGGGGCTGAGGCAGAAGGGCTGAGGCAGCGGGGTCAAGGCAGAGGGGCAGTGGCAGAGGGGTCGAGGCAGAGGGGCCGAGGCAGAGGGGCAGAGGCCGAGGGGCAGTGGCAGAGGGGCCGAGCAGAGGGGCCGAGGCAGAGGGGCCGAGGCGGAGGGGCAGTGGCAGAGGGGCCGAGGCAGAGAGGCCGAGGCGGAGGGGCAGTGGCAGAGGGGCCGAGGCAGAGAGGCTGAGGGAGAGGGGCTGAGGCAGAGGGGCAGAGGCAGAGGGGCAGAGGCAGAGGGACAGTGGCAGAGGGGCTGAGGCAAAGGGGCTGAGGCAGAAGGGCAGTGGCAGAGGGGCAGAGGCAGAGGGGCTGAGGCAGAGGGGCAGTGGCAAAGTGGCCGAGGGGCAGAGGCAGAAGGGCTGAGGCAGAGGGGCCGAGGCAGAGGGGCCGAGGCAAAGGGGCAGAGGCAAAGGGGCAGAGGCAGAGGGGCAGTGGCAGAGGGGCCGAGGCAGAGAGGCTGAGGTAGAGGGGCTGAGGCAGAGGGGCTGAGGCAGGGGGGCAGGGTAAGAGGGGCTGAGGCAGAGGGGGCTGAGGCAGAGGGGCTGAGGCAGAGGGGCCAAGGCAGAGGGGCCAAGGCAGAGGGGGTTGAGACAGAGGGGCTGATACAGAGGGGCTGAGGCAGAAGGGCAGAGGCAGAGGGGCTGAGGCAGAGGGGCCGAGGCAGAGGGGCAGAGGCACAGGGGCTGAGGCAGAGGGGCTGAGGCAGAGGGGCCGAGGGACAGGGGATGAGGCAGAGCGGCTGAGGCAGAGGGGCAGTGGTAGAGGGGCCGAGGCAGAGAGGCTGAGGCAGAGGGGCTGAGGCAGAGGGGCTGAGGCAGAGGACCAGAGTAAGAGGGGCAGAGGCAGAGGGGGCTGAGGCAGAGGGGCTGAGACCGAGGGGTCGAGGCAGAGGGGCTGAGGCAGAGGGGCTGAGACAGAGGGGCTGAGTCAGTGGGGCCGAGGCAAAGCGGCAAAGGCACAGGGGCTGAGGCAGAGGGGCTAAGGCAGAGGGGCTGAGTCAGTGGGGCCGAGGCAGAGGGGGCTGAGGCAGAGGGGCCGAGGCAGATGGGATGAGGCAGAGGGGCTGAGGCAGAGGGGCAGAGGCAAAGCGGCTGAGGCAGAGGGGCCGAGGCAAAGGGGCAAAGGCACAGGGGCTGAGGCAGAGGGGATAAGGCAGAGGGGCCGAGGCACAGGGGCTGAGGCAGAGGGGCTGAGGCAGAGGGGCAGAGGCAGAGGGGCAGAGGCAGAGGGGCAGTGGCAGAGGGGCCGAGGCAGAGAGGCTGAGACAGAGGGGCTGAGGCAGAGGGGCCGAGGCAGAGGGGCAGAGGCACAGGGGCTGAGGCACAGGGGCTAAGGCAGAGGGGCCGAGACACAGGGGCTGAGGCAGAGGAGCTGAGGCAGAGGGGCTGAGGCAGAAGGGCAGAGACAGAGGGGCAGAGGCAGAGGGGCGGTGGCAGAGGGGCTGAGGCAGAGGGGCTGAGGCAGAGGGGCTGAGGCAGAGGGGCCTAGGCAGAGGGGCAGAGGCAGAGGGGCTGAGGCAGAGGGGCTGAGGCAGAGGGGTCGAGGCAGAGGGGCAGTGGCAGAAGGGCCGGTGCAGAGGGGCCGAGGCAGGGGGGCCGAGGCAGAGGGGCAGTGGCAGAGGGGCCGAGGCAGAGGGGCAGAGGCAGAAGGGCTGAAGCAGAGAGGCCGAGGCAGAGGCCGGCCCGAGGCAGAGGGGCAGAGGCAGAGGGGCAGTGGCAGAGGGGCCGAGGCACAGAGGCTGAGGCAGTGGGGCTGAGGCAGAGGGGCAGAGTAAGACGGGCTGAGGCAGAGGGGCTGAGGCAGAGGGGCTGAGGCAGAGGGGCCGAGGCAGAGGGGGCTGAGGCAGAGGGGCTGAGGCAGAGGGGCAGAGGAAGAGGGGGCAGGGGCAGAGGGGCTGAGGCAGAGGGGGCTGAGGCAGAGGGGCTGAGGCAGAGGGGCAGAGGAAGAGGGGCCGAGGCAGAGGGGCAGAGGCACAGGGGCTGAGGCAGAGGGGTCGAGGCAGAGGGGTCGAGGCAGAGGGGCAGTGGCAGAGGGGCTGAGGAAGAGGGGCTGAGGCAGAGGGGCCGAGGCAGAGGGGCCGAGGCAGAGGGGCCGAGGCAGAGAGGCAGTGGCCGAGGGGCCGTGCAGAGTGGCAGAGTAAGAGGGGCTGAGGCAGAGGGGCAGTGGCAGGGGGCTGAGGCATAGGGGCTGAGGCAGAGGGGCCGAGGCAGAGGGGCCGAGGCAGGGGGGCCGAGGCAGAGGGGCCGAGGCAGAGGCACAGGGGCAGTGGCAGAGGGGCCGAGGCAGAAGGGCAGAGGCAGAGGGGCAGAGGCAGAGGGGCGGTGGTGGGCGGTGGTGCATGATGCCTCTGCCCCGGCCCCTCTGCCATTGCCACTCTGCCTCGACCCCTCTGCCTCAGCCCCTCTGCCTCGGCCCCTCTGCCTCTGCCCCTCTGCCTCAGCCCCTCTGCCTCTGCAGAGGCAGAGGGGCTGAGGCAGAGGGGCAGTGGCAGAGGGGCCGAGGCAGAGGGGAGTAGTAGGGTGTACAGTCCACAGGCTACTTTTTTTTTTGGCGAGAGGACCCCTGTGGACTGTACAGTCCACAGGCAACTTTTTTTTTGGGGGAGCGGACCCCTGTGGACTGTACAGTCCACAGGGGAATTTTTTTTTTTTCTGGAAATTCGTGTGTAGCGCTTTAGGGTTTTCAGGTGAATTTGGGGACTCACAGATTTGGAATTAGGGAATTCTTATAATGAAAAATAATGTCATACGAGTTTGTTAAAGTTCTTATGAGAAAAATAATTTCCAAGACATAGAAGTTTGTTAAGGCCTTATGGGACAAATTCAAGTAACGTATGTAGCTCTTTAGGGTTTCCAGGAGAACTCTACGGACATGTTTTACATGTTTTCAACTTACAAAATCGTCTATGTAAGCCTTAGTTATTCATATAAATTTAGAAAATCACCTGTGCGGGCCAGGGTTTTCAGGAGCTCGTACCTCACATCACCTCCCTCCCCCTTACCTCGCAATCTCTCGCGTCACCTTTATTTACTTTACGCCCGGCCAGCCAGTCGGCTCTTATCATATCTTATCTTCGCCATAATATCTTGACCGTCCCTCCTCTCTCTCTCTCCTTTCATTCAGTTCAGTTCAACTATTTTCCAACATCGTATGTTTGCTCCTTTTCATTAAGCAAGTCAGTTTTACACAAATAAATCGTGTTAGTAAGCAAGTTCTAGCTCACGTTCCCCCACCTTACTCCCCTGTCATATAATGAATACTATCATTCCAATCCCTCTAAAATTTAAAAATAATCATATTTCAAACGTTGTTCAATACAGTAATTTAGTTACCAAGCTCCAGCGCTTGTCCTCTGCCTTAGCTCTCTCTCGTATCTTCATTAGTAACAGTCCAATTTCCCTGAAATTTTTACCCTCTGTATTTCAGGCTCCGTAAATAAGATCAAAACAGTTATCGAGCTCCAGCGCTTGTCCCCCCCTTATTTCGTTTTATACAAGATCGTTAGTAACAGTCCAATTTCCCTGAAATTTTTACCCTCTGTATTTCAGACACCGTAAATAAAATCAAGTCAGTTACTGAACTCCAGCTCTCGTCCCCGCCTTAGTTCTCTTTCATATCTTTGTAAATAATACATCAATTCCCCTGAAATTTTTACCCTCTGTATTTCAGACACCGTAAATAAAATCAAGTCAGTTATCGAGCTCCAGCTCTCGTCCCCGCCTTAGTTCTCCTTCGTATCTTTGTAAATAACCCATCAATTTCCCTAAAATTAAAAGCAGACATACTTCAAAGTTAGTAAATAAGATCAAGTCAGTTACTGAGCTCCAACTCTCGTCCCCACCTTAGTTCTCTCTCGTATCTTTGTAAATAACCCATCAATTTTCCCCTGAAATTTTTACCCTCTGTATTTCAGACATAGTAAATATGATGAAAACAATTATAAAACTCTAGCTCTTGTCCTCTGTCCAAGTTCACTCATGTAAATTCATTACTATCAGTCCAAATCCCCCTGAGATTTAAACACCCAACTACATTTTCAGACATAGTAAATAAAAACCAGTTCAGTTATCAAGTTTCAACTCTTGTGCCCCAGCTTAGTTCATTTGTGCAAGTTCTTTATTTTCCAACTAAATCACCCTGAGATTTAAGATCACCTTATTTTCTAACGTAGTAAAATTAATCTGGACATTAGCCTTAGATCATCAGACATAAATATATTCGATCAAGTCCGTCTCCAGCTTATCTCTTATCCGAGTACACACATAACCCCAACCTGTTTAATTATCTTTCACCCCCTCCCACCTTCCTCCATCTCATCCAAGTCTCATAAATTTAAATGTAGCTGTTAATTTGCGTTCTTTTCCCGTTCATAGCATATTCTCTGTAAGTTCAGATCTGTACTTAGTCTTACATATTCTCTAGTTCTTTCCCATTTTATACAAGACTTAAACAACTATTACCGTCTCCTCTATCTTATTTAAACATGAGTCATATGTAAATATACCCGACTCTTTCCATCCATTACAAGTCCTAGCTTGTTCACCGCCCAACTCACTACGCTATTTCTACTCTACATGTTATAGCATGTTTTCCGCTCATCTTGGTACCAACCCTTACAATCTCTCTCTCATTCCTTTACATGTCTCAGCATGTTCGCCTCGCATCTTACTACGCTGTTTACTTTACATGTTGTAGCATGTATTACTGTGTCCCATATCTTATTTAAACATGAGTCATATGTAAATATACCCGACTCCTTCCATCCATTACAAGTCCTAGCTTGTTCACCGCCCAACTCACTACACTGTCTACTTTACATGTTGTAGCATGTTTTCCGCACATCTTGATACCATCCCTTACAATCTCTCAATCCTTTACACATCCCAACTTTCAACCCTTTCTTACAATTTTCCTCCATCCCTCCGCTACATGTTCTTACCCGTTCATTACAGTCCACTACATATTCTCTAATCATCTCTGTACTAATTCTCAAAACTAGTTGTTTCTGTCATTTTAGTAAGTAAGTAAGTAGATCATCGTTATTAACAACGACAACAACAACAACAGTAACATTACTAATTCACAGTAAGTTACTACTGAGCATTTGGCAGTTATCCATTTTCAAAATAAGGTCAATATAAATCATTCTAAGACATCTTCGTACAATTAAAGATACTTGCTTGTGCACTAAGTCATTACTTACAGTAGCATCTTAAGGCATTGTTTTCGTAACTCAGTTTTATTAAACATACACCTTCATTAGTCAAAGGAAAACTTTTCAAGTCATTGTATTCAATATTTCCGTTAAACTTACTACATCATGTCATTATTCGGTTTCATAATTAAGTACTTGTTTCAGTCCTCCAATGTAATAAGCAAATTATTCTATTAAGGATAAAGAAATCTTATTTAGAAGAGACATTAAGTTTATTACAACATTTAACGCATACAAGTGTTCTTAGTAGTTATACAAGTGTTCAAGAAAATCATATACAAGTGTTCTTAGTAGTTATACAGGTAATCATAGTAGTTATACAAGTGTTCAAGAAAATCATATACAGGTATTCATAGTAGTTATACAAGTGTTCAAGAAATCATAACTGTTAAAGAAAATCATATACAAGTGTTCTTAGTAGTTATACAGGTATTCAAGAAATCATAAACACTACAGTCTTATATAGAAATAAACATTTGAATTTATAAAAGAATTATAAGTAAAACATGTATTTGATTTCACACAATGAAACTCACTATCCAGCAAGTTAAAAAATCCATCACATGCACAGCATCCCCCTTCCCCTTCTCCAAAATAGATTAGTTTTTGTCCCTTAAATTCCTTTAAAACATAGAAAGCATCGCTATAAACATTATCATCACAAATCAATTCAGGCCAGGACATTAGAAGTACTTCTCTGTCATTACAATAAGTCCTAACTGCTTCTACAGCATCCATTTGTTCAACCTCCATCCACTTACTCTCACCCATATTCGAGTAATTATCTGTAGCTCGTACCACATTAGTATGTCTTATCCTAATAAGATTTTCAATAAAGGCCATACCAGAGAAAACACCAAGTACAGGATCCTGTCCTATAAATCTCATCACTGCCTCTATTTCTATCTTTTGGGGGGTATGATATCCTATTTCTGGTCTCATCTTTATTAAATTTAACGGAAAAGATGGAAAGCTCTCCTCCATATGATCAATTAAACTCCAATGTTCATCTTCTTCCGTTTTAGGGTGAATAATACTAAGCTCTTTCACAGTCTTACTATTTACCTGCTGTTGCAGTTCATCCTGGCTCATTATAGTATACACTTCTCGTTCTTCAGAACTCAACTTATTAATAAACCAGTTTGCAGCATTTGGAGAACCAATTTCATCCACAAATTTTCTTATAAAAAATTTATCCTTTAAGTTACATCCTATAGGCACTTCTTCAAATTCTGGAAATATGTATTTAAAACGGGGTTTAGGTCTAAAAGTGCAAATTATTTTATCGCCTTTAAATAACAAAGAAATTTTCTTCATCTCGGCCTTACTAGGAATTTTCGTCAGCAACAACACTTGACAATTCTCATGTTTCTTGAGTACATCTGTAACACTCTCTTTTAAGCTAAATAAGACTATGTCACATTTTATCAATGGAAGTTCTTCTTTCAACTTTATAAAATCACGACCAATCAGTATCATTAAAACATTTTCACTTTTGCTAATAAACTTTGCTAGAGCTGGAACAATGTTCTCATGCGTACATTTATCAGTATGTGTCATCACTTTATAAGTCTGTTTTTCCGCCAGGGGCATATTCTTCCACAAAACAGTCGAAGCTGGACTTTGCCATATAGTTTCTGACACAAGATCAGGCATGCTTCCAAACCCTGGTAGACTCTTCACATCCATCACATGGGGTAGATCTTTAAACAAAGAAAAATACAATATTTAACACAGGGACTATTAAATAATCATAATATTTCAAAACTAAAAGATATTCAATAATAAGCAAAATTATATCACAACAAATATAACGAGTACTGTAAGTACATCATACAATAAGCACTTACTGTATACAGCAGCCATCGATCCGAGTATGTCTTCTCACTGCTGGACCGAGATGGGGAGTTTATGGCAAGATATATCCCGACCTAGCTTATCACATCGGAGATTGTTACGCTCCGCCCCTCTCTCTTAGCTGTAGTTTCCAAATTAGTTATATGTATTATTTTAGATCTACTAGTTTTAACTATGACATTCTCTTCCGTTTATTAGATCCACCCTCTACGTGTTTCTTCTCTCTCCCAGTCCCCGTAACATCTTCTCCAAGAGGTATACGAACCATTAATAATTCTTTTTTATTATTCTTTAAAACATAAGCTAAATGGGCTAGTCCTGGAAAATAGTGTGTCTCCCATTCTTCTTGTTCTTCTTTACTCCATCCTATTCCGTCATTAAACCCAATACCATATGGAATAATTATACGCTGGATTAAATTATTATTTCTTGCCTGACAACAAATTTGTCTTATTGCAGATTTAAAACTCCAACGTTTAATAATATCTTTCTGTAATCCTAGATCTTCATTAGAGCTACTGTATTGAATGTAACGGGGGGTGGGGGAAATAGCTCTATCTTGTCCATTATTCCACCCCCCCCAGTTAACTAACGAGGCCGGGGGAAACAGCTCTCTCTAGTCCGTTATCCCGTCCCCAGTTAGCTAACTATTCTAGAGCACTCCCAGAGTTCCTAAGGCAACCTCTCTCGTTCAACACCTTGTAACTTAGGTATTTGACTACCTAGGTGCTAAGACTACAAGGCGCCGTCACTTGATCAGTTACCCGAAACTCTAGAGAGAACTCTAGAATACAAAATCATTGCCCCAAACGTATAAGAGAAAACGAAAGGAAAGAAATGAATAGTGAAGAAATTAGTGAGGGTTTGGGGTGAGAGGCAGAGAGGTGGGAGGAGCGAGGAGGGTCATTAGTTGAAAGTGAGAGTTGAGAGAGGGGTGGAGGGAGAGGTGTAGATAGGTAGAAGTAGAAGAGTAGATAGTAGACGTAGAAGAGTAGATAGTAAAAGACGAAATGCTGCCACCATCCATTCATGATCATTACATACAAGACAAGGAATGGAACTTGCCTGTATCACAAAATTCTCAAAGGATGTTATCAAGAGATCATTATTAGCATGGTCCCATCTTTATCATGTACTCATTCTAAACCATGCACTCATTTATATCATGAACCCAGTAACCACAGAGGCTTTCTCAAATCCTCAACTCAAAGCTCTAGGGAACAAAGTTAAACACAATTTAAATAATAAATTCATAATTATATTTCACATGAAGTATCATAATTTAGCAATTCAATTAAAATGTTCCAGTTTAATATGCAAAGTGAGTCATCATCCAAGAATTCGAGAACCCTACAACTTGACTGCCCCTGATCATCACACAACACTTGTAAAACACGACAAGTCACCTTACTGTTCACTCACCAAGTGTCTCTGCCTATAGCTGGATAGAGGGGGGGGGGGGGGGGGGTCTGTAGTTGACAGAGACTCCCGCCCTGCCGGCCGACAGCCTTCCTGCTAGGCCGTCTCTTCTGCAATCCTGACTGCCGTTCTGTCTGTTAATGCCTCCTGCTGGATAGCTCTCCGAGTTTATATTGGGGAACCTAGTAGCTAACTCCGCCCACAAGTAGATAGCCTCCGGCACTACCAAGCCACTCCTTAAACGTCGGCTTGTTTGAAGGCTACCAGACTACAATTAAGAGCTTAGCGGAAGCAAGGTGAAATTCTCATGATCTGACCTCAGGTCACTTGGGGTCATTAACGGTTAGAGGTGTGAGATCTCCGCCGACAACTTGGCGCCTTTCCAAATCCCTGTCTGTGACTCATATTCTATATATATTTTAAATAAACTAACCCAAACACTTTTACAGTGTTACATGAAGTCCTATAATATGAGGTTTTATTTCTGGTTCTGGAGATAAAGCAAGTACTATACCACCAGGAGTTATATTATTCTGTACCACTTCACACTCGGAAACTTTACTGTAAGGATATTTTTCCCATAACAGTTGTGCAAATCCACCAGATAAATTATGAGAATCGTAGACAAGACAGTCTCCAGGTTTTAGAATTTCATCACTAGTAAAATCAGCATCTATAATACACTTATTCAAACGCTTAAGCTTCACTTGCATGTACATAGAACAATCCATCTTGAAGTAAGACAGAAAAAGTTTCGTACCTCTTCCTATATACTCAGAAAAGTAGAGTTGACATTTAGACATTAAAAAAGGGAGAAAATAAACACACGAGTTTCTATTTTGTTATTTAATGTGTAAAAATGTACAATGTATTTAATTTGTAAAAATGTACAAAGTATAAATTATTTACAGACATTATTATTCCCAATCCATCTTCTCTTCTAAATTTGTAAAACTACTACTAACACACATTGTAACATTAGTATCAACAGACGTAGTAACATTAACAGGTGTTGAATTAATTGTATCAGACAACTTAGTGTTGATAGAAGGTGAACTAGCATCAGCGGTGGCAGGCGTAGCATCATCTTCAGGTGTCCTAGCAGCATCAGTAGCATTAGTTGTGGGTCCATTTTGAAGAACAGCAATGTATGGAATCTTATTTTCAAAGATGCCGTGGGTGGATGACTGAGGAGGAACGATGTTTTCAGGACGTACTATGAAGAGTACAATACCTCGTTTTCGTAGTTTTTGTCCTATTTTCTCAAGTATAGGCAAATATTTACTTTCCCATACTGCGCAGTTGTCCAAATAACTTGACATGCCAAACCCATATGGAATAATAATTCTCTTAACACATCTTTTAAGAATGAAAACAAGGGCTTCCTTCAGAGCATTTTCAAACCAGCGCCATCTCTGATATTCTGTATCTTTTTCAAGTCCATCGTAAAAATGTTCATCTAAACTTCGTACTTCACACGGAGGATTTTCATATGCTGGTAAAGTTGCAGGTCTACTAGCAAACTGAGTCACTAAACCAATAATAAGGGGTAGATGGGGATCTTCATCCATCCTGTTGTTAAATTCAGGTGGTTCTCCAATATGTATACTGCCAGGGTTACTGCGATAAGATACAAATGCCCTGTTTTTGTAAGGAAAGTTTTCGCGATGTAATCTCGCATATGGGTAACGATCCCACAATCCTTGCACAATTTTACACATTTGTACACTCGTAGCATCAAGATCGTACAATAAACAGTCGTGATTATTGTAGACGGACAGGGAGGCAAAGTCTCCAATAATAGTCTTGATCTCCATAGCCTTGAATATCCAAGCTTGAAGTAGATTCTGACATCCAAGAAGAGGAGGACACCGTAAGAGATCACTCGGGGGAAGCATATATACATCTTTAGGCTGCGCGTAGAAACACTGCGCACACAAAAGGTTGCCAAGTGTTACTTGCTCTTCCTCTGCATAATCTCCTCGTTAAACAGTAATTTAACTTCCACTCCGTAGGGTTTTAACTGTTTATACATATCTTCAATAACAGGAAGATAAGTATTTTCCCAAACTTTATCTCTTCGAACACATGTAATCCCAATTCCTGTTGGTATTATAACTCTCATAATTTGAGGAGAGCCCTTGATAAAGTTAAATAAATCTTTCATACCATTCTTGAAGTAGACGAGACGATTAATGGATGTATCTTCGTTTAATCCAGAGAGCATGTTTCTGTCTTTTGAGTTTTCTATAATTCCCTGAGCAATGTTATTACTCTCTATAGGTAATCCAATACCGTATTGTGTGGCTATAGCAACAATATACGGAAGATTTTCTCCTTTAGAGATATGAATTGTTCCTGGTACTGGACGATCTTCAGGGATACATCTCTTAAGACTGTACAAGGGTCGGCGAACATTATAAGCGTCAGCATGAGAATATTTCTTGGCTAAGTCTAGGGCCATTCCTCGGGGAACGCAGGATATACAGTTCACTCCGTACACAATACAGGTTTCATTATTACAAAATGAATCGTCGGTTAAATAACCCTGACAAGTTGTCAGAACAGTATCCATGGTGAATTTTCTTCCTCGTAAGGTAGTAGATACGATCCAGATAGTCGTAATAATATCCCTAATGTGAGGTCCGCGCTCTTATATTGGGGGAAATGTAAAAGTTACCACTTATTTGAATATATTAATAAGGATTTTTGTTACCTTAGAGTGATATTATATATTACATTATAACTAATAGTATATTTCATTTTAGGATATAGGTGCTTTAAGCATATATTTTAATTAGATTAAATAAGAATTTACTACTAAATTATATATATATATATATCTATCATTATGTACGGCAGCTACGAATAATGACGTAACAGTATACTTTTAGCGAGATTGCCAAAGTGATGTATTTTTCTAATAAGTCTAATAAATAATGAAAGTAGTTTACTAAGTATTTATATAAGAGCTTTATTTAATTATGAAACTTTAAGGATTTTTAAATAGAGAAGTATTTAGAGGAGATTACTGTCTATTATAAATGGGGAAACTGTTAAATATGTAGCGATGTACGATACTTATTTTAGGGATATATATACTTGCTTATCCTACTCTAATAGTTAGTGCTGCCCTCACACGATGGATCCTTTGTGTGCCAGGAAGTTTTACAGTATAGAAAGCCTTAAATGTGCAGGAGTTAGACTACAAACATTTGTGGGTTGGCCCATTAAGTGGTTAAACCCTATTGACTTAGTTGAAGATGGGTTCTATTACCTTCGCAATAGTGATTACTGTTTGTGTGCATTTTGTTATTGTATAGTAGGTGCATGGATTGTTGGTGATACCCCCAGAAGACGTCATAAGATCATTAATCAAGACTGTGCCTTTATTAGAGGCAAGAGGAGTGACAATGTTTCTTTAGAGGTGTCTGAGATAGCTTTCAAATATGGACTGGAATTTGTTTCCCATAAAATAGAACTGGGAAATAAGAAAATAAGTGATAGTAGTAAGTATATATTCTTATGATGTATTCTTATACCAGTCTTATATACTCTGTACAAAACTTGATTGCTTAAATAGATACTTCTTATTCTTCTAAAGAATAATTTACGTAACTACGTTATATTTTTTTAGGTGGTGCTCCTCCTAAGGAAGATCTGGGATTGATAAAATTTAGGAAATCGCTGAATCCAGGATTGGTAACTTATAAATGTCGCCTAGAGACATTTGATATGACATGGCCTGGAAGCGTCAAGCAAACTTCTCATGAGCTGGCAGAAGCTGGTTTTTTTTACTGTGGTATGAAGTGTTTTAACTATTTTAAACTTAATAGAGTTATAAGTAAAGAAATAATGAATATTAGTTAAAAGATAGTAACGAGATAATGCTGGATTGTTTTATGGTTTTCAGGTATAAGTGACCACGTCTGCTGCTATCACTGCGCCTGTGGAATACGAAATTGGAGACCAGAAGATGATCCTTGGACGTTACATGCGAGATGTAGTCCAGAATGTGCTTACATTATTCTTGCAAGGGGCAAGGAATTTGTTAAGAATGCTAGATTGACAATACCATTACCTATAAAACCTATAGACAATGATTTAATTAATATCTTAATGGAGGGTATGGATAAGTTCAAACATCTGATTCATCAAAAATTAATACCTGTGGAGAGTATAAGATATGCTTTAAGTGAGTACCTTAAGGAATCCAGAGATTTGTTACCTTTTATTATACAAAGTAGATGTCTAGAAATCGTGTTGAGGTATATGCAAGAGGGAACAGATATTTATTTACGGGTACGGGACTTAATTTATGAAGCAGTTGATGATAAAAAGGAACAAGAAGTTACGCTTGAAGATCTGGGATTGAAAACTTTACCGGAGACTTGTACTAACACTGTTGAAAACAAGGACTGTACAGAACAATCTTGGGAAGAAGATATTTTATGCAGAGTTTGTATGGATAAAAATATAAATATTGTAATACTACCATGTAAACATATGGTGACATGCAGTGGTTGTCTTTTAGCTCTGAAATGCTGTCCAATTTGTAGAGGAAATATTTTATATATAATAAATCCAATTGCTTCTTGAACACTTATGATTTTCTTGAACACTTGTATAACTACTAAGAATAACTGTATGCGTTAAATGTTGTAATAAACTTAATGTCTCTTCTAAATAAGATTTCTTTATCCTTAATAGAATAATTTGCTTATTACATTGGAGGACTGAAACAAGTACTTAATTATGAAACCGAATAATGACATGATGTAGTAAGTTTAACGGAAATATTGAATACAATGACTTGAAAAGTTTTCCTTTGACTAATGAAGGTGTATGTTTAATAAAACTGAGTTACGAAAACAATGCCTTAAGATGCTACTGTAAGTAATGACTTAGTGCACAAGCAAGTATCTTTAATTGTACGAAGATGTCTTAGAATGATTTATATTGACCTTATTTTGAAAATGGATAACTGCCAAATGCTCAGTAGTAACTTACTGTGAATTAGTAATGTTACTGTTGTTGTTGTTGTCGTTGTTAATAACGATGATCTACTTACTTACTTACTAAAATGACAGAAACAACTAGTTTTGAGAATTAGTACAGAGATGATTAGAGAATATGTAGTGGACTGTAATGAACGGGTAAGAACATGTAGCGGAGGGATGGAGGAAAATTGTAAGAAAGGGTTGAAAGTTGGGATGTGTAAAGGATTGAGAGATTGTAAGGGATGGTATCAAGATGTGCGGAAAACATGCTACAACATGTAAAGTAGACAGTGTAGTGAGTTGGGCGGTGAACAAGCTAGGACTTGTAATGGATGGAAGGAGTCGGGTATATTTACATATGACTCATGTTTAAATAAGATATGGGACACAGTAATACATGCTACAACATGTAAAGTAAACAGCGTAGTAAGATGCGAGGCGAACATGCTGAGACATGTAAAGGAATGAGAGAGAGATTGTAAGGGTTGGTACCAAGATGAGCGGAAAACATGCTATAACATGTAGAGTAGAAATAGCGTAGTGAGTTGGGCGGTGAACAAGCTAGGACTTGTAATGGATGGAAAGAGTCGGGTATATTTACATATGACTCATGTTTAAATAAGATAGAGGAGACGGTAATAGTTGTTTAAGTCTTGTATAAAATGGGAAAGAACTAGAGAATATGTAAGACTAAGTACAGATCTGAACTTACAGAGAATATGCTATGAACGGGGAAAGAACGCAAATTAACAGCTACATTTAAATTTATGAGACTTGGATGAGATGGAGGAAGGTGGGAGGGGGTGAAAGATAATTAAACAGGTTGGGGTTATGTGTGTACTCGGATAAGAGATAAGCTGGAGACGGACTTGATCGAATATATTTATGTCTGATGATCTAAGGCTAATGTCCAGATTAATTTTACTACGTTAGAAAATAAGGTGATCTTAAATCTCAGGGTGATTTAGTTGGAAAATAAAGAACTTGCACAAATGAACTAAGCTGGGGCACAAGAGTTGAAACTTGATAACTGAACTGGTTTTTATTTACTATGTCTGAAAATGTAGTTGGGTGTTTAAATCTCAGGGGGATTTGGACTGATAGTAATGAATTTACATGAGTGAACTTGGACAGAGGACAAGAGCTAGAGTTTTATAATTGTTTTCATCATATTTACTATGTCTGAAATACAGAGGGTAAAAATTTCAGGGGAAAATTGATGGGTTATTTACAAAGATACGAGAGAGAACTAAGGTGGGGACGAGAGTTGGAGCTCAGTAACTGACTTGATCTTATTTACTAACTTTGAAGTATGTCTGCTTTTAATTTTAGGGAAATTGATGGGTTATTTACAAAGATACGAAGGAGAACTAAGGCGGGGACGAGAGCTGGAGCTCGATAACTGACTTGATTTTATTTACGGTGTCTGAAATACAGAGGGTAAAAATTTCAGGGGAATTGATGTATTATTTACAAAGATATGAAAGAGAACTAAGGCGGGGACGAGAGCTGGAGTTCAGTAACTGACTTGATTTTATTTACGGTGTCTGAAATACAGAGGGTAAAAATTTCAGGGAAATTGGACTGTTACTAACGATCTTGTATAAAACGAAATAAGGGGGGGACAAGCGCTGGAGCTCGATAACTGTTTTGATCTTATTTACGGAGCCTGAAATACAGAGGGTAAAAATTTCAGGGAAATTGGACTGTTACTAACGAAGATACGAGAGAGAGCTAAGGCAGAGGACAAGCGCTGGAGCTTGGTAACTAAATTACTGTATTGAACTACGTTTGAAATATGATTATTTTTAAATTTTAGAGGGATTGGAATGATAGTATTCATTATATGACAGGGGAGTAAGGTGGGGGAACGTGAGCTAGAACTTGCTTACTAACACGATTTATTTGTGTAAAACTGACTTGCTTAATGAAAAGGAGCAAACATACGATGTTGGAAAATAGTTGAACTGAACTGAATGAAAGGAGAGAGAGAGAGGAGGGACGGTCAAGATATTATGGCGAAGATAAGATATGATAAGAGCCGACTGGCTGGCCGGGCGTAAAGTAAATAAAGGTGACGCGAGAGATTGCGAGGTAAGGGGGAGGGAGGTGATGTGAGGTACGAGCTCCTGAAAACCCTGGCCCGCACAGGTGATTTTCTAAATTTATATGAATAACTAAGGCTTACATAGACGATTTTGTAAGTTGAAAACATGTAAAACATGTCCGTAGAGTTCTCCTGGAAACCCTAAAGAGCTACATACGTTACTTGAATTTGTCCCATAAGGCCTTAACAAACTTCTATGTCTTGGAAATTATTTTTCTCATAAGAACTTTAACAAACTCGTATGACATTATTTTTCATTATAAGAATTCCCTAATTCCAAATCTGTGAGTCCCCAAATTCACCTGAAAACCCTAAAGCGCTACACACGAATTTCCAGAAAAAAAAAAAATTCCCCTGTGGACTGTACAGTCCACAGGGGTCCGCTCCCCCAAAAAAAAAAGTTGCCTGTGGACTGTACAGTCCACAGGGGTCCTCTCGCCAAAAAAAAAAGTAGTCTGTGGACTGTACACCCTACTACTGAGGGGCAGAGGCAGAGGGGCTGAGGCAGAGGGGCTGAGGCAGAGGGATCGAGGCAGAGTGGCAATGGCAGAGGGGCCGGGGCAGAGGGGCCGAGGCAGTGGGGCCGAGGCAGGGGGGCAGTGGCAGAGGGCCGAGGCAGAGGGGCAGATACAGAAGGTCTGAGGCAGAGGGGTCGAGGCAGAGGGGCAGAGTAAGAGGGGCTGAGGCAGAGGGGGCTGAGGCAGAGGGGCTGAGGCAGAGGGGCTGAGGCAGAGGGGCCGAGGCAGAGGGAGCTGAGGCAGAGGGGCTGAGGCAGAGGGACTGATGCAGAGGGGCTGAGGCAGAGGGTCTGAGGCAGATGGGCAGAGGCAGAGGGGCTGAGGCAGAGGGGCCGAGGCAGAGGGGCAGTGGCACAGGGGCTGAGGAAGAGGGGCTGAGGCAGAGGGGTCGAGGCAGAGGGGCAGTGGCAGAGGGGCCGAGGCAGCCGGGGCCGAGGTAGAGGGGCCGAGGCAGAGGGGTTGAGGCAGAGGGGCAGTGGCAGAGGGGCCGAGGCAGAGGGGTAGAGGCAGAGGGGCAGAGACAGAGGGGCTGAGGCAGAGGGGCTGATTCAGAGGGGCTGAGTCAGTGGGGGCATTGGCAGAGGGGCCAAGGCAGAGGGGCTGAGGCAGAGGGGCTGAGGCAGACGGCAGTAGCAGAGGGGCTGAGGCAGAGGGGCTGAGGCAGAGGGGCAGTGGCAGAGGGGCCGAGGCAGAGGGGCCGAGGCAGAGGGGCAAAGGCCGAAGGGCTGAGGCAGAGGGGCCGAGGCAGAGGGGCCGAGGCAGAGGGGCAGAGGCAGAGGGGCAGTGGCAGAGGGGCCGAGGCAGAGGGGCTGAGGCAGAGGGGCTGAGGAAGAGGGGCAGAGGCAGAGGGGCAGAGGCAGAGGGGCAGTGGCAGAGGGGCTGAGACAGAGGGGCTGAGGCAGAGGGGCTGAGGCAGAGGGCAGTAGCAGAGGGGCTGAGGCAGAGGGGCTGAGGCAGAGGGGCAGTGGCAGAGGGGCCGAGGCAGAGGGGCCGAGGCAGAGGGGCAGAGGCCGAAGGGCTGAGGCAGAGGGGCCGAGGCAGAGGGGCCGAGGCAGAGGGGCAGAGGCAGAGGGGCAGTGGCAGAGGGGCCGAGGCAGAGGGGCTGAGGCAGAGGGGCTGAGGCAGAGGGGCTGAGGCAGAGTGGCAGAGTAAGAGGGGCTGAGGCAGAGGGGGCTGAGGCAGAGGGGCTGAGACAGAGGGGTCGAGGCAGAGGGGCAGAGTAAGAGGGGCTGAGGCAGAGGGGGCTGAGGCAGAGGGGATGAGGCAGAGGGGCTGAGGCAGAGGGGCAGAGGCAGAGGGGCTAAGGCATAGGGGCCGAGGCAGAGGGGCAGAGGAACAGGGGCTGAGGCAGAAGGGCTAAGGCAGAGGGGCCGAGGCACAGGGGCTGAGGCACAGGGTGCTGAGGCAGAAGGGCTGAGGCAGAGGGGCAGAGGCAGAGGGGCAGAGGCAGAGGGGCAGTGGCAGAGGGGCCGAAGCAGAGGGGCAGAGGCACAGGGGCTGAGGCAGAGGAGCTAAGGCAGAAGAGCTGAGGCAGAGGGGCAGAGGCAGAGGGGCAGAGGCAGAGGGGCGGTGGCAAAGGGGGCTGAGGCTGAGGGGCTGAGGCAGAGGGGCAGTGGCAGAGGGGCTGAGGCAGAGGGGCTGAGGCAGAGGGGCCGAGGCAGAGGGGCAGAGGCAGAGGGGCAGAGGCAGAGGGGCAGTGGCAGAGGGGCCGAGGCAGAGGGGCAGAGGCAGAGGGGCTGAGGCAGAGGGGCAGTGGCAGACGGGCCGAGGAAGAGGAGCAGAGGCAGAGGGGCTGAGGCAGAGGGGTCGAGGCAGAGTGGCAATGGCAGAGGGGCCGGGGCAGAGGGGCCGAGGCAGTGGGGCCGAGGCAGAGGGGCAGTGGCAGAGGGGCCGAGGCAGAGGGGCAGATACAGAAGGTCTGAGGCAGAGGGGTCGAGGCAGAGGAGCAGAGTAAGAGGGGCTGAGGCAGAGGGGGCTGAGGCAGAGGGGCTGAGGCAGAGGGGCTGAGGCAGAGGGGCCGAGGCAGAGGGAGCTGAGGCAGAGGGGCTGAGGCAGAGGGACTGATGCAGAGGGGCTGAGGCAGAGGGGCTGAGGCAGATGGGCAGAGGCAGAGGGGCTGAGGCAGAGGGGCCGAGGCAGAGGGGCAGTGGCACAGGGGCTGAGGAAGAGGGGCTGAGGCAGAGGGGTCGAGGCAGAGGGGCAGTGGCAGAGGGGCCGAGGCAGAGGGGCAGAGGCAGAGGGGCTGAGGCAGAGGGGCTGAGGCAGAGGGGCAGTGGCAGAGGGTCTGAGGAAGAGGGGCTGAGGCAGAGGGGCCGAGGCAGAGGGGCCGAGGCAGAGGGGCAGAGGCAGAGGGGCAGTGGCAGAGGGGCAGTGACAGAAAGGCCGAGGCAGAAGGGCAGAGGCAGAGGGGCTGAGGCAGAGAGGATGAGGCAGATGGGGCTGAGGCAGAGGGATCGAGGCAGAGGGGCAGTGGCAGAGGGGTCGAGGCAGAGGGGCCAAGGCACAGGGGCCGAGGCAGAGGGGAAGTGGAAGAGGGGCCGTGCAGAGGGGCAGATTAAGAGGGGTTGAGGCAGAGGGGCCGAGGCAGAATGGCCGAGGCAAAGGGGCTGTAGCAGAGGGGTCGAGGCCGAGGGGCAGTGGCAGATGGCCCGAGGCAGAGTGGCAGAGCAAGAGGGGGCAGATGCAGAGGGGCTGAGGCAGAGGGGCCGAGGCACAGGGGCTGAAGCAGAGGGGCTGAGTCAGAGGGCCAGTGGCAGAGGGGCCGAGGCAGAGAGGCCGAGGCAGAGGGGTTGAGGCAGAGGGGCTGAGGCAGAGGGGCTGAGGCAGAGGGGTCGAGGCAGAGGGGCCGAGGCATTGGGGCCGAGGCAGAGGGGCTGAGGCAGAGGGGCTGAGGCAGAGGGGTAATAGCAGAGGGGCTGAGGCAGAAGGGCTGAGACAGAGGGGCAGTGGCAGAGGGGCCGAGGCAGAGGGGCCGAGGTAGAGGGGCCGAGGCAGAGGGGTCGAGGCAAAGGGGTCGAGGCAGAGGGGCAGTGGCAGAGGGGCCGAGGCAGAGGGGTAGAGGCAGAGGGGCAGAGACAGAGGGGCTGAGGCAGAGGGGCTGATTCAGAGGGGCTGAGGCAGAGGGGCAGTGGCAGAGGGGCCAAGGCAGAGGGGCAGCGGCAGAAGGGCTGAGGCAGAGGGGCCGAGGCAGAGAGGCAGAGGCAGAAGGGCTAAGGCAGAGGGGCCGAGGCAGAGGGGCCGAGGCAGGGGGGCAGAGGCAGAGGGGCAGAGGCAGAGGGGCAGTGGCAGAGGGGCCGAGGCAGAGAGGCTGATTCAGAGGGGCTGAGGCAGAGGGGCAGAGGCACAGCGGCTGAGGCAGAGGGGCTGAGGCAGAGGGACCGAGGCACAGGGGCTTAAGCAAAGGGGCTGAGGCAGAGGGGCTGAGGCAGAGGGGCAGGGTAAGAGGGGCCGAGGCAGAGGGGCCGAGGCAGAGGTGCAGAGGCAGAGGGGCCGAGGCAGAGAGGCTGCGGCAGAGGGGCTGAGGCAGAGGGGCTGAGGCAGAGGGGCTGAGGCAGAGGGGCAGTGGCAGAGGGGCCAAGGCAGAGGGGCAGAGGCAGAAGGGCCGAGGCAGAGGGGCCGAGGCAGCGGGGCCGAGGCAGAGGGGCAGGGGCAGAGGGGCAGTTGCAGAGGGGCCGAGGCAGAGAGGCTGAGGCAGAGGGGCTGAGGTAGTGGGGCTGAGGTAGAGGGGCAGAGTAAGAGGGGTATAGGCAGAGGGGGGCTGAGGCAGAGGGGCTGAGACAGAAGGGTCGAGGCAGAGGGGCTGAGGCAGAGGGGCTGAGGCAGAGGGGGCTGATGTCGGAAAATCCGACACCATTTAATATCATACAGACAGATAAGAGCTGTGTTGTATAAACAAGTTACCCATAGAAAACGTAACTTGTAATGGAATTACCGTCTAAAGAAAACGGGATATCATCACCACATACTATTATAATTCACCAGCTATTCTGCTGGGAATTATTCTTAAATACATTAGTCTTTGGACTTTACCATCATAAAAACATCTTATATAAATTAACTTAATTATCAATATTAAAGTAGAGTAAATGTGACCCTTCTATCACTTTCTGAAATCTGGACAAAGTAGGCCAGGCGTCAGTGGGGAAGGAGGGCAGACATTGTTTATTGAGACCAGAGGCTCACACGGGAGCAAATTCGGCTCCTGTTAAATTTACTTGGACGTAGTGTTATGGAACCCAAAGGTGTACCATTGTCAACACGCTGTCTACAAATACAAGTTAAGTGTCTATCCGAAACCCGTTTATCATTCATTTATGGCCATTAATGTCAGGATATAGGGTTAGCCGGTTAGAACGCGAAATCGCCTCAAACTAAAGGTAATTAAGCCAGGTCTTTAATGTTCCATGTACTGTATAGTGTTTTCTCTGATATAACTTGTCATATATAGGATTCTGGCTTCACAGTTAGCGCCCTTTTGACAGGTCAAGACGAGGAAGAGTTTGTGCACCAGTTACTGGGTGATATGGAAGCTACCTCAAAGAGGATAATTTGGTGTCTACACCCTAGTTATACCTGGTGGACTAACCTGCTGTACTATAAGATAAGGAACCTCATCAATGTATGTAGCTATTACTGTAGTTTGATTGGCTGCATATATATTAATATAATAACCCCCCCTAATGTGTAGAGGATCGATTTGTGAGATTATGAGATTATTGCAGAAATACAGTCCACTTATCATTATACAAATTGCTATCGAAGTATATAAATTAACGTAAATATAAATTCATATAAATTAAATAAATATAAATCTCACAGGTCGGTTCCCACATTATTTGGTCATCTTCGAACCGGATGACGGATTATTTGATCCCTTGAACCCACATTTGGTCATCTTAGTACCGGATGAACCAGTTATCCAGTGGATTCATTAAATATACTAGTGCAGTGTTATTTAAACAAAGGCCAGCCAGTCAAAGACGGAAGCGTAGCCTCGAGGGAGCTCAGGAGCCTCCCTCAGCCGAGTTCAGCCTTAGTCAGCGGTTTCATGCACACCCACAGATTTGGTGGCGTGTTATTCTGTGAAATGACAGCGCTAATATAGAAACCAGCCAAATTAGTGACTTTGTCGCGAGATTGTTCACGGATTTCGTGGTGTTACATTTCGCGAGAGATTATCTACGAATTTTGTGGAGTTTATTTCGCGAGGTCACTAATAATATTTAATACTTCTAGATAATATTAGAAGTTTCATAGAGGCTAATTAAGAGGCTATTATCAATAATTGTGTATATTATTTCTCCAAAATAGAGAATTATTTAATATATATTGCACTAGTGATCACAGTATAATATTTACTAATTGCCAACCCACAACAGGGTAGGATATGACTAGTTGAACTATTATTGTTCATCCTAGTCCCATTATTACAATAGTCAGTTGTACTATATTGAACAACCTAACACCATTAATGAATGGTCCAGACCCTATTTTGGGTGTAATTTTTATCAACTCGAATTGAGTTGTATATATAATAATTTACTTATGATCATTACACCTTTGAGTGATTAATTAGTGTCTCTACCATCCTAGGGTGATATAGAAGAGCTAACCTAAAGGTACTTCCAGTGACACTGGTTTTTCACTCAAATCATTAGTGTGTATGATTGTATATATATAATGTGTATTAATTTTAAGTGCTAACCTCTAGTAGAGGTAGGATTATTGCCTAATGAGTGCAGAATTTACCCTAGGCTACCATTAGTGCTTGTTCAGTATTATGAGCAGCCCAAGTACAAGTCCCACAAGGCTTCACCAACTAGCCAGTATGGATAATGCTGGCAATGAGAAAACTGTCATACATCTAGTACTACAATTGCTGGATTTACCTCAACCTGATCAGACTGCTGACTCATTACAATCCTTCAGCATGGAGTTTGAGTCACTACTAAGAATATTCAGTCTTAAGGTTGATATAACTACTAGTGAATGGATGACCAAAGTAGTCCTTCAACGAAAATTGTCCAGCGATATACTAGATGAATTATATGCACATCAACATAACACCATCCTGACAGTACAGGACATCACTGAAGGTTTACATTCCATCATAAACAAACGACGAGCAAATGAGGAAGTTAAAGCCTCTTGCAAGCCTTCAGAAATAGAAAATAATAGTCAATTAAAGGGTAAAACAACCACCCCAAATAAACATCAACCAATTACTCAAACATCAAGTTGCAGAAAATCTGACAATGCAGCAGCATCCTCCAAGCCTACTGTTACTAGTTCACCCAAACCGGTAACTTCCAAACGTGCAGTAGGCTGGGGGACATGTATGTTCTGCAAAAAGAAACATTCAACATACCGTTGTGCTAATTATCCAACCAGAGACACTCGTATTGAGCGACTCCAGGAATTAGGGAGATGTTCGAGGTGTCTCAAGTCACACAACATAGACTATTGTGATACCCAATTCAACACCTGTAACAGGTGTAGAAGAGGTAGGCACCATGCAGCACTGTGCAAATATACGAAATTAACGTATTCAAGACCCAAGGTGGAAGATAGCATTCCCACCTCAGTACAGTACTGCAAGGTGCAACAAACAAAGAGTGTCCAATCGGCAAAGTCTAAAGGTAATACGACTTTGCCTACTGCCCAAATTACCATCCTGAATAAGAGGGCCAAGGTCCATACCCGTGGGTTGTTTGACCAAGGATCCCAGAGAACATATATTACTAAAAAGCTGGCAGATGAATTACAATTAAGGCCTGTAGCCCAGATGTCATTCAACATCTCAGGGTTTGTAACAGATGCAGGACCTCAAGTCTACCAGGTGGTACAACCATCAGTACGTTTAGGCAGGTACGTCTGTCGAGTACAAGCCATTGTGGTGGACAAAATACCAGTAGACCTACAAGTTCAAGGTCTGAGAGCAACAGCCAAATTCCTGAGAAATAGAGGAATAAAATTGGCAGATAATATTAAGTCTGATCACCTCACCGACTTCGGTCTCCTTGTAGGGACAGACTATTGTCATCGATTCATCGGTAGCCCTACTAAATATCAGGGTATAACCATGTTAAACTCTGCAGGAGGTAAATTACTCTCAGGCCCAGTATCAAGCCTGAGGAGACCTATGCCTGCAGATAAACAATACCAGTAGAAATCTAAATTTGTCAGCTGATTATATTTCTCCAGTAGCATTATACTAAGGAGATTACAGCTGACTATAGTAACAGAGGTTGATGTTAGTATCATCATTTAAAGCTGAAGATGAGTTCATGAGGCCTCAGTGGCAAATCAGTGAACAGTAGCCTAAAACAGCTACAAGTCACTGCGACCAATGTCACTGAACCCACTGCAATCTCAGAACCATACTTTACTTTAATGATGAGCTATTCAATCTTCTGAATCAATTAACTAAATTAAACCCCAATAAATCTGATGACTGATTTGATACATTTATTATTTAATCAAGATGTATTCCATGGGCCTCAGTGTTTATATATCAGTGACCAGTTACCTGAACAAACTTCAAGTTATATCTAATGTCACTGATCTCACTGCAGTCCCTGAATCATACTTGACTGTAGTACTTGATCACATCCAGTCTTCTGGGTAAAATAATATGTAATAAGGCTTGAATATTAGCCTTTCAAGAGTTGACAGGGAAATGAAATTGCATTAGACTTCTAACCCCTGCAACTCTAGTACGGGACATCCGTCCTGTACGAACAGACGCACAAATGTGTGCTTACTAACTACTAACATCAAATTAATCTAATAATTCGAAGGAGGAGTATCGGTGTTCGTCTGTTCTAAACAGGACTTCGACCCGTGAGCAGCCCCCTGGGGAATTATGTCGGAAAATCCGACACCATTTAATATCATACAGACAGATAAGAGCTGTGTTGTATAAACAAGTTACCCATAGAAAACGTAACTTGTAATGGAATTACCGTCTAAAGAAAACGGGATATCATCACCACATACTATTATAATTCACCAGCTATTCTGCTGGGAATTATTCTTAAATACATTAGTCTTTGGACTTTACCATCATAAAAACATCTTATATAAATTAACTTAATTATCAATATTAAAGTAGAGTAAATGTGACCCTTCTATCACTTTCTGAAATCTGGACAAAGTAGGCCAGGCGTCAGTGGGGAAGGAGGGCAGACATTGTTTATTGAGACCAGAGGCTCACACGGGAGCAAATTCGGCTCCTGTTAAATTTACTTGGACGTAGTGTTATGGAACCCAAAGGTGTACCATTGTCAACACGCTGTCTACAAATACAAGTTAAGTGTCTATCCGAAACCCGTTTATCATTCATTTATGGCCATTAATGTCAGGATATAGGGTTAGCCGGTTAGAACGCGAAATCGCCTCAAACTAAAGGTAATTAAGCCAGGTCTTTAATGTTCCATGTACTGTATAGTGTTTTCTCTGATATAACTTGTCATATATAGGATTCTGGCTTCACAGTTAGCGCCCTTTTGACAGGTCAAGACGAGGAAGAGTTTGTGCACCAGTTACTGGGTGATATGGAAGCTACCTCAAAGAGGATAATTTGGTGTCTACACCCTAGTTATACCTGGTGGACTAACCTGCTGTACTATAAGATAAGGAACCTCATCAATGTATGTAGCTATTACTGTAGTTTGATTGGCTGCATATATATTAATATAATAACCCCCCCTAATGTGTAGAGGATCGATTTGTGAGATTATGAGATTATTGCAGAAATACAGTCCACTTATCATTATACAAATTGCTATCGAAGTATATAAATTAACGTAAATATAAATTCATATAAATTAAATAAATATAAATCTCACAGGTCGGTTCCCACAGCTGAGGCAGAGGGGCTGAGGCAGAGGGGCCGAGGCAGAGGGGGCTGAGGCAGAGGGGCTGAGGCCAAGGGGCTGAGGCAGAGGGACTGAGGCAGAGGGACCGAGGCAGAGGCACAGGGGCTGAGGCAGAGGGGCTGAGGCAGAGGGGTCGAAGCAGAGGGGCAGTGGCAGAGGGGCCGAGGCAGAGGGGCCGAGGCAGAGGGGCCGAGGCAGAGGGGCCGAGGCAGAGGGGCCGGGGCAGAGGGGCCGAGGCAGAGGGGCAGTGGCAGAGGGGCCGTGCTGAGGGGCTGAGGCAGAGGGGCTGAGGCAGAGGAGCTGAGGCAGATGGGCAGCGGCAGAGGGGCCGAGGCAGAGGGGCCGAGGCAGAGGGGCTGAGGCAGAGGGGCAGAGGCAGAGGGGGCAGAGTAAGAGAGGCTGAGGCCGAGGGGGCTGAGGCAGAGGGGCTGGGACAGAGGGGTCGAGGCAGTGGGGCAGGGTAAAAGGGGCTGAGGCAGAGGGGCTGAGGCAGAGGGGCTGAGGAAGAGGGGCTGAGGCTGAGGGGCCGAGGCAGAGGGGGCTGAGGCAGAGGGGCTGTGGCAGAGGGGATGAGGCAGAGGGGCTGAGACAGAGGGGCAGAGGCACAGGGGCTGAGGCAGAGAGGCTGAGGCAGAGGGGTCGAGGCAGAAGGACAGTGGCAGAGGGGCCGAGGCAGAGGGACAGAGGCAGAGGGGCTGAGGCAGAGGGGCCGAGGCAGAGTAGCTGAGGGACAGGGGCTGAGGCAGAGGAGCTAAGGCAGAGGGGCCGAGGCACAGGGGCTGAGACAGAGGGGCTGAGGCAGAGGGACTGAGGCAGAGGGGCAGAGGCAGAGGGGCAGAGGCAGAGGGGCAGTGGCAGAGGGGCCGAGGCAGAGTGGCTGAGGCAGAGGAGATGAGGAAGAGGGGCTGAGGCAGAGGGGCTAAAGCAGAGGGGCTGAGGCAGAGGGGCAGTGGCAGAGGGGCGAAGGCAGAGGGGCAGAGGCAGAAGGGCTGAGGCAGAGGAGCCGAGGCAGCGGGGCCGAGGCAGAGGGGCAGGGGCAGAGGGGCTGAGGATGTGGGGCTGAGGCAGAGGGGCAGAGTAAGAGGGGCATAGGCAGAGGGGGCTGAGGCAGAGGGGCTGAGACAGAAGGGTCGAGGCAGAGGGGCTGAGGCAGAGGGGCTGAGGCAGAGGGGGCTGAGGCAGAGGGGCTGAGGCAGAAGGGCCGAGGCAGAGGGGGCTGAGGCAGAGGGGCTGAGGCCAAGGGGCAGAGTCAGAGGGACTGAGGCAGAGAGGCAGAGTAAGAGGGGCATAGGCAGAGGGCTGAGGCAGAGGGGCTGAGGCAGAGGGGCTGAGGCAGAGGGGCAGTTGCAGAGGGGCCGAGGCAGAGAGGCTGAGGCAGAGGGGCTGAGGATGTGGGGCTGAGGCAGAGGGGCAGAGTAAGAGGGGCTGAGGCAGAGGGGCTGAGACAGAAGGGTCGAGGCAGAGGGGCTGAGGCAGAGGGGCTGAGACAGAGGGGCTGAGGCAGAGGGGGCTGAGGCAGAGGGGCTGAGGCAGAGGGGCCGAGGCAGAGGGGGCTGAGGCAGAGGGGCTGAGGCCAAGGGGCAGAGGCAGAGGGACTGAGGCAGAGGGGCTGAGACAGAAGGGTCGAGGCAGAGGGGCTGAGGCAGAGGGGCTGAGGCAGAGGGGTCGAAGCAGAGGGGCAGTGGCAGAGGGGCCGAGGCAGAGGGGCCGAGGTAGAGGGGCCGAGGCAGAGGGGCAGTGGCAGAGGGGCCGTGCTGAGGGGCCGTACTGAGGGGGCTGAAGTAGAGGGGCTGAGGCAGAGAGGCCGAGGCAGAGGGGCCGAGGCAGAGGGGCCGAGGCAGAGGGGCAGTGGCAGAGGAGCCGTGCTGAGGGGCTGAGGCAGAGGGGCTGAGGCAGAGGGGCTGAGGCAGAGGGGCTGAGGCAGATGGGCAGTGGCAGAGGGGCCGAGGCAGAGGGGCCTAGGCAGAGGGGCTGAGGCAGAGGGGCAGAGGCAGAGGGGGCAGAGTAAGAGAGGCTGAGGCCGAGGGGGCTGAGGCAGAGGGGCTGGGACAGAGGGGTCGAGGCAGAGGGGCAGGGTAAAAGGGGCTGAGGCAGAGTGGCTGAGGCAGAGGGGCTGAGGCAGAGGGGCTCAGCCTGAGGGGCCGAGGCAGAGGGGGCTGAGGCAGAGGGGCTGTGGCAGAGGGGATGAGGCAGAGGGGCTGAGACAGAGGGGCAGAGGCAGAGGGGCTGAGGCAGAGGGGCCGAGGCAGAGGGGCAGAGGCACTGGGGCTGAGGCAGAGGGGCTAAGGCAGTGGGGCCGAGGCACAGGGGCTGAGGCAGAGGGGCAGAGACAGAGGGGCAGTGGCAGAGGGGCCGAGGCAGAGAGGCTGAGGCAGAAAGGCTGAGGCAGAGGGGCTGAGGCAGAGGGGCAGAGGCAGAGGGGCAGAGACAGAGGGGCAGTGGTAGAGGAGCTGAGGCAGAGGGGCTGAGGCAGAGGGGCAGTAGCAGAGGGGCTGAGGCAGAGGGGCAGTGGCAGAGGGGTCGAGGAAGAAGGGCAGTGGCTGAGGGGCCGAGGCAGAGGGGCAGAGGCAGAGGGGCAGAGTAAGAGGGGCTGAGGCAGAGGGGCTAAGGCACAGGGGCTGAGGCACAGGGGCTGAGGCAGAGTGGCAGAGTAAGAGGGGCTGAGGCAAAGGGGGCTGAGGCAGAGGGGCTGAGGCAGAGGGGCTGAGGCAGAGGGGCTGATGCAGAGGGGCTGAGGCAAAGGGGCTGAGGCAGAGGGGCTGAGGCAGAGCGGCAGAGGCAGAGGGGCCGAGGCAGAGGGGGCCGAGGCAGAGGGGCAGAGGCACAGCGGCTGAGGCAGGGGGGCTGAGGCAGAGGGACCGAGGCACAGGGGCTGAGGCAGAGGGGCTGAGGCAGAGGGGCTGGTGCAGAGGGGCAGAGGCAGAGGGGCCGAGGCAAATAGGCTGATCCAGAGGGGCAGAGGCAGAGGGGCTGAGGCAGAGGGGCCGAGGCAGATGGGCAGTGGCACAGGGGCTGAGGCAGAGGGGCTAAGGCAGAGGGGCCGAGGCACAGGGGCTGAGGCAGAGGGGCAGAGGCAGAGGGGCAGTGGCAGAGGGGCCGAGGCATAGAGGCTGAGGCAGAGGGGCTGAGGCAGAGGGACTGAGGCAGAGGGGCAGAGGCAGAGGGGCAGAGACAGAGGGGCAGTAGCTGAGGGGCAGTAGCTGAGGGGCTGAGGCAGAGGGGCTGAGGCAGAGGGGCAGTGGCAGAAGAGCCGAGACAGAGGGGCCGAGGGAGAGGGACTGAGGCAGAAGGGCAGAGGTAGAGGGACTGAGGCAGAGGGGCCGAGGCAGAGGGGCAGAGGCACAGGGGCTGATGCAGAGGGGCTAAGGCAGAGGGGCCGAGGCACAGGGGCTGAGGCAGAAGGGCAGAGGCAGAGGGGCAGTGGCAGAGGGGCCGAGGCAGAGAGGCTGAGGCAGAGGGACTGAGGCAGAGGGGCAGAGACAGAGGGGCAGAGGCAGAGGGGCTGAGGCAGAGGGGCAGTGGCAGAGGGGCTGAGGCAGAGGGGCAGAGGCAGAAGGGCAGTGGCAGGGGGGCCGAGGCAGAAGGGCAGAGGCAGAGGGGCAGAGGCAGAAGGGCTGAGGAAGAGGGGCCGAGGCAGAGGGGCCGAGGCAGAGGGGCAGTGGCAGAGGGGCCGAGGCAGAGAGGCTGAAGCAGAGGGGCTGAGGCAGATGGGCTGAGGCAGAAGGGCAGAATATGAGGGGCTGAGGCAGGGGGGGCTGAGGCAGAGGGGCTATGACAGAGGGGTCGAGGCAGAGGGGCAGAGTAAGAGGAGCTGAGGCAGAGGGGGCTGAGGCAGAGGGGCTGAGGCAGAGGGGCTGAGGCAGAGGGGCTGAGGCAGAGGGGCCGAGGCAGAAGGGGCTGAGGCAGAGTGGCTGAGGTAAAGGGGCTGAGGAAGAGGGGCTGAGGCAGAGGGGGCTGAGGCAGAGGGGCAGAGGCAGAGAGGCTGAGGCAGAGGGCCGAGGCAGAAAGGCAGAGGCACAGGGGCTGAGGCAGAGGGGCTGAGGCAGAGGGGCCGAGGCACAGGGGCTGAGGCAGAGGGGCTGAGGCAGAGGGGCTGAGGCAGAGGGGCAGAAGCAGAGGAGCAGAGGCAGAGGGGCAGTGGCACAGGGGGCCGAGGCAGAGAGGCTGAGGCAGAGGGGCTGAGGCAGAGGGGCTGAGGCAGAGGGGCAGAGGCAGAGGGGCCGAGGCAGTGGGGCAGAGGCAGAGGGGCAGTGGCAGAGGGGCCGAGGCACAGGGGCTGAGACAGAGGGGCTGAGGCAGAGGGACTGGGGCAGAGGCAGAGGGGCAGAGGCAGAGGGGCAGTGGCAGGAAGGCCGTGGCAGAGGGGCCGAGGCAGAGTGGCTGAGGCAGAGGAGATGAGGCAGAGGGGCTGAGGCAGAGGGGCTGAGGCAGAGGGGCTGAGGCAGAGGGGCATAGGGAGAGGGGCAGTGGCAGAGGGGCTGAGGCAGAGGGGCAGTAGCAGAGGGGCAGTAGCAGAGGGGCTGAGGCAGAGGGGCTGAGGCAGAGGGGCTGAGGCAGAGGGGCTGAGGCAGAGGACAGAGTAAGAGGGCATGAGGCAGAGGGGGCTGAGGCAGAGGGGCTGAGACGGAGGGGTCGAGGCAGAGGGGCAGAGTAAAAGGGGCTGAGGCAGAGGGGCTGACGCAGAGGGGATGAGGCAGAGGGGCTGAGGCAGAGGGGCAGAGGCAGAGGGGCTGAGGCAGAGGGGGCGAGGCAGAGGGGCAGAGGCACAGGGGCTGAGGCAGAGGGGCTAAGGCAGTGGGGCCGAGGCACAGGGGCTGAGGCAGAGGGGCAGAGACAAAAGGGGCAGTGGCAGAGGGGCCGAGGCAGAGAGGCTGAGGCAGATTGGCTGAGGCAGAGGGGCTGAGGCAGAGGGGCAGAGGCAGAGGGGCAGAGACAGAGGGGCAGTGGTAGAGGGGCTGAGGCAGAGGGGCTGAGGCAGAGGGGCAGTAGCAAAGGGGCTAAGGCAGAGGGGCAGTGGCAGAGGGGCCGAGGCAGAGGGGCCGAGGCAGAGGGGCCGAGGCAGAGGGGTCGAGGAAGAGGGGCAGTGGCAGAGGGGCAGAGGCAGAGGAGCCGAGGCAGAGGGGTCGAGGAAGAGGGGCAGTGGCAGAGGGGCCGAGGCAGAGGGGCAGAGGCAGAGGGGCAGAGTAAGAGGGGCTGAGGCAGAGGGGTTAAGGGACAGGGGCTGAGGCACAGGGGCTGAGGCAGAGGGGCAGAGTAAGAGGGGCTGAGGCAGAGGGGGCTGTGGCAGAGGGGCTGAGGCAGAGGGGCTGAGGCAGAGGGGATGAGGCAGATGGGATGAGGCAGAGGGGCTGATGCAGAGGGGCTGAGGCAAAGGGGCTGAGGCAGAGGGGCTGAGGCAGAGGGGCTGAGGCAGAGGGGCAGAGGCAGAGGGGGCCGAGGCAGAGGGGCAGAGGCACTGCGGCTGAGGCAGAGGGGCTGAGGCAGAGGGACCGAGGCAGAGGGGCTGAGGCAGAGGGGCTGAGGCAGAGGGGCAGAGGTAGAGGGACTGAGGCAGAGGGGCCGAGGCAGAGGGGCAGAGGCACAGGGGCTGATGCAGAGAGGCTAAGGCAGAGGGGCCGAGGCACAGGGGCTGAGGCAGAGGGGCAGAGGCAGAGGGGCAGTGGCAGAGGGGCCGAGGCAGAGAGGCTGAGGCAGAGGGACTGAGGCAGAGGGGCAGAGGCAGAGGGGCAGAGACAGAGGGGCAGAGGCAGAGGGGGTGAGGCAGAGGGGCAGTGGCAGAGGGGCCGAGGCAGAGGGGCCGAGGCAGAGAGGCAGAAGGGCAGTGGCAGAGGGGCCGAGGCAGAGGGGCCGAGGCAGAGGGGCAGTGGCAGAGGGGCCGAGGCAGAGAGGCTGAAGCAGAGGGGCTGAGGCAGAGGGGCTGAGGCAGAAGGGCAGAATAAGAGGGGCTGAGGCAGGGGGGGGCTGAGGCAGAGGGGCTATGACAGAGGGGTCGAGGCAGAGGGGCAGAGTAAGAGGAGCTGAGGCAGAGGGGGCTGAGGCAGAGGGACTGAGGCAGAGGGGCTGAGGCAGAAGGGCAGAATAAGAGGGGCTGAGGCAGGGGGGGCTGAGGCAGAGGGGCTATGACAGAGGGGTCGAGGCAGAGGGGCAGAGTAAGAGGAGCTGAGGCAGAGGGGCTGAGGCAGAGGGGCTGAGGCAGAGGGGCTGAGGCAGAGGGGCCGAGGCAGAAGGGGCTGAGGCAGAGTGGCTGAGGTAAAGGGGCTGAGGAAGAGGGGCTGAGGCAGAGGGGGCTGAGGCAGAGGGGCAGAGGCAGAGAGGCTGAGGCAAAGGGCCGAGGCAGAGGGGCAGAGGCACAGGGGCTGAGGCAGAGGGGCAGTGGCAGAGGGGCCGAGGCAGAGAGGCTGAGGCAGAGGGGCTGAGGCAGAGGGACTGAGGCAGAGGGGCAGAGGCAGAGGGGCAGAGACAGAGGGGCAGTAGCTGAGGGGCTGAGGCAGAGGGGCTGAGGCAGAGGGGCAGTGGCAGAAGAGCCGAGGCAGAGGGGCCGAGGGAGAGGGACTGAGGCAGAAGGGCAGAGGTAGAGGGACTGAGGCAGAGGGGCCGAGGCAGAGGGGCAGAGGCACAGGGGCTGATGCAGAGAGGCTAAGGCAGAGGGGCCGAGGCACAGGGGCTGAGGCAGAGGGGCAGAGGCAGAGGGGCAGTGGCAGAGGGGCCGAGGCAGAGAGGCTGAAGCAGAGGGACTGAGGCAGAGGGGCAGAGGCAGAGGGGCAGAGACAGAGGGGCAGAGGCAGAGGGGGTGAGGCAGAGGGGCAGTGGCAGAGGGGCCGAGGCAGAGGGGCCGAGGCAGAGGGGCAGAGGCAGAAGGGCAGTGGCAGAGGGGCCGAGGCAGAGGGGCCGAGGCAGAGGGGCAGTGGCAGAGGGGCAGTGGCAGAGGGGCCGAGGCAGAGAGGCTGAAGCAGAGGGGCTGAGGCAGAGGGGCTGAGGCAGAAGGGCAGAATAAGAGGGGCTGAGGCAGGGGGGGGCTGAGGCAGGGGGCTATGACAGAGGGGTCGAGGCAGAGGGGCAGAGTAAGAGGAGCTGAGGCAGAGGGGGCTGAGGCAGAGGGACTGAGGCAGAGGGGCTGAGGCAGAAGGGCAGAATAAGAGGGGCTGAGGCAGGGGGGCAGAGTAAGAGGGGCTGAGGCAGAGGGGGCTGAGGCAGAGGGGCTGAGGCAGAGGGGATGAGGCAGAGGGGGGCTGAGGCAGAGGGGCTGATGCAGAGGGGCTGATGCAGAGGGGCTGAGGCAAAGGGGCTGAGGCAGAGGGGCTGAGGCAGAGGGGCAGAGGCAGAGGGGCCGAGGCAGAGGGGGCCGAGGCAGAGGGGCAGAGGCACAGCGGCTGAGGCAGAGGGGCTGAGGCATAGGGACCGAGGCACAGGGGCTGAGGCAGAGGGGCTGAGGCAGAGGGGCTGGTGCAGAGGGGCAGAGGCAGAGGGGCCGAGGCAAAGAGGCTGATCCAGAGGGGCAGAGGCAGAGGGGCTGAGGCAGAGGGGCCGAGGCAGAGGGGCAGAGGCACAGGGGCTGAGGCAGAGGGGCTAAGGCAGAGGGGCCGAGGAACAGGGGCTGAGGCAGAGGGGCAGAGGCAGAGGGGCAGTGGCAGAGGGGCCGAGGCAGAGAGGCTGAGGCAGAGGGGCTGAGGCAGAGGGACTGAGGCAGAGGGGCAGAGGCAGAGGGGCAGAGATAGAGGGGCAGTAGCTGAGGGGCTGAGGCAGAGGGGCTGAGGCAGAGGGGCTGAGGCAGAGGGGCAGTGGCAGAAGAGCCGAGACAGAGGGGCCGAGGGAGAGGGACTGAGGCAGAAGGGCAGAGGTAGAGGGACTGAGGCAGAGGGGCCGAGGCAGAGGGGCAGAGGCACAGGGGCTGATGCAGAGGGGCTTAGGCAGCGGGGCCGAGGCACAGGGGATGAGGCAGAAGGGCAGAGGCAGAGGGGCAGTGGCAGAGGGGCCGAGGCAGAGAGGCTGAGGCAGAGGGACTGAGGCAGAGGGGCAGAGACATAGGGGCAGAGGCAGAGGGGCTGAGGCAGAGGGGCAGTGGCAGAGGGGCTGAGGCAGAGGGGCAGAGGCAGAAGGGCAGTGGCAGGGGGGCCGAGGCAGAAGGGCAGAGGCAGAGGGGCAGAAGCAGAAGGGCTGAGGAAGAGGGGCCGAGGCAGAGGGGCCGAGGCAGAGGGGCAGTGGCAGAGGGGCCGAGGCAGAGAGGCTGAAGCAGAGGGGCTGAGGCAGAGGGGCTGAGGCAGA